>NC_056726.1:1871739298-1871907341 GCF_019279795.1 Protopterus annectens | reverse complement strand
AAGTATTCTTCCAAATACATGTCTATTCTTCTATAGGCTATATTAATCTCATTTTGAGAGATAGGTGTATAGTTGCCTGATTCGTGAAGGATTTTATGTATAGTTTCACTATATATGTTAGCATTGTAAATGACTATGCCACCCCCCTTATCCGGCTTCATAACTCTGATGTTGCTGTTATTCTGCAGTTCAGATAGAGTTAGAAGCTCCTTCTTTGTTAGATTAAATTTAGTTGTTGGTCTCTTAAAGGTGTGACTAACAGCGTATAGGTCTCTAGTAACTTTGTTGTCAAACCTTTGAATACAGGGGTTACTTGCTGGTATAAAAATACTTTTCTTTTTCAAACTGCATATACCAGTCGTTGGTAATCTTTCATTATTACCAAACATCATGGTTAGATTCAATTTTCTAACATATTTCTTAAACTCTAATATGTTATTAACCATGTTGTATTTGGGGGTAGGGATAAATTTAAATCCCTTAGATAATAAGCTAAAGTGTGATTCATCCAGTTTCAAACTACTGTAATTGTATATTTTAAATTTATTAAATGTCCATATTATATTGTTTGTAACAGTAATTTCAGATTTCTCATTACTCACTAATTCACTTATAGAACTGTGGGGGTATTGGTCATCAGATGTTATTATTTCTTTTTCCATTTCCCCCCTTTTTTCCACTTCCCAAAATGGCTCCCCCCTTGTTTGGGAAAAAACTGTTCAGTTTCAAATTCTCTGTTTCTGTCCGTCATGTCATATTCAGTAGTATGTTCATCACCTTGGTGAATATTGTTCCACCTATAGTTAGTGTGCCTAGTATACTGTTCCCTGTCTCTTTCCAACTTTTTCTGTTTGCGTTCGTGGGCCTTCTTTGCCCTAAAATCTGCACTGTCGAATTGTTTGTAAAAAAGATTTTCCCATTGAGGGAAGGCTAAGTCCTGAGTTATAATATTATATAACTCCTCTACCTCAGTTAATACTTTGCACAATTTCATATCATTGTATTTTATTAACAATCTCATATATTCATACCCAAAATTATCAAATAGAGAATTAAAGTCCATTTTAACATCGTTGTCTATGTCTATTCCCATCGGTAATTTAAAAAAACGCAGCCCCATAGGTACAATATTGATAGATATACAAAAGTTTAAATAAGCATTATCTAATTTTAAACCATTAACAATATTAAGTTTTTTGCCAAACAGATATATAGAATCTTTCAAAGTGCCTTTATATCTGAAACAACTGTCGCTTTTAACATTATCAAAATTACAATCATGCCTGGAGAGTACTGCAGGGCTCCACCGGATGTATCCAAGCAGCGGAACTGTGATTTCAACATCCCAAACACACGCTCTATGATTATTCTGGTTTGTGCGTGTGCCTCATTATGGCGGTCTTGCATGTGTGTGTGTGCATTTCTGATGGGTGTCATCATCCACGGCTCCAGTGCATAGCCAGCATCCCACAAGGTGACCTTGTGTGATGTCCCCTGGCTAATACCTGATACAGCTGTGAGGCATGCCAGATATGGGAGTCGTGGTAGCTTACAGGGCTGCCAGCACACACATCCATGATAATGCCCTGCGCATTGCACACAACTTGGCAATTGATGGAGGGAATCCCTTGCGGTTTATGTAGCGTCTACCCTGCTCCCGGATGGTGACTTGATTTCTATGTGCGTACAGTCTAGCACCCAGTACCTCCGGTATTGTGCCACACGGTGGAAGTGGCACATATTGCTAGCCAACTCCTCCTGAGATGTCGAGAAGTATATATACTCATGGGCATGTCGTAACATGGCATCCAGAAACTGGTGTAGTACCCTGGATGCTGATGCCTGTGAGATGCCCATTATATCCCCTGTTGGCCTTTGAAAGGTACCTGTTGCCAGTATTCACAAGCTTACACATACCTTTGTGTCCACTGGGATGGGCTCCCCTCTGTTGTCTCTTGTTCTCAGGCGTGGCCGGCACAGCTCCACTATTTGCTGTAACGTGTCCCTGTCCACCCTGTAACGCTCTACTATCTCCAGGTCTTGAAGCCCCTGGTAGGTTACCCTTGGTCTGAACACTCTCCTTCTCCTCTGAGGCCTACGGTAGTTGTCGGCACCCTCCTCCGCAACTCCATCTGTCTCTGACACATGCCGATGCATCACGGCCATGGCGGCACCCAGCATATACATTTTAAAAGTTCCCTGTGTGTTTACACCCTACAGTGCAGCGTTTGGGAATACGCGCTGTGTGTTGTGTGCATTCACACTTTATACTGTTGTGCTCTACACCGTGATGTCATTGGGTGTGTCAGGCCGATCTGTGGATTATTTTCCGTGTTTTACCGTTGGCACTGCAACGCTGTTGCCTTTGGTGTTACATTACACTTGCCTGCATTGGTTTAGCTTTACACCTTACCTTACTGTTTCTGCACGTTGCACCTACTATTGCCTGGAGTGCATCCTGCAGGCACATGGCATATCATGCATTTTGTCTGCCGCCGCCGTTATGGTACCTCTCTACTTGGCTGTGCTGTATCGGTTCTTCGCTCTTTGCAATTCTGCTACATCCCCTACTTTCTTTGCATTCATATGCCTCCCCTTTCCCGTTTTGAGGGATTCTGTATGCAGAGTTGTCAGCTGCTGCCGATTGCCCTTCGTGGGTTGATTGGTGTTGATTGCTCATTACGACTCCAATTACACTGCTTCCACATTTCCTCATATTCTCCGCATCACCTTCCTGGATCCGTGGTTGTTGACGGGGCGGCCGTCACATGACTGGGTTGGGGGACGTAGTCATCCTCGTGCACATGCATCTGTGCACGCATTGTGTACTCTCAGCGCATCTATTTCCTCATGCGCCGGTCCTGCTGCTGTGATGTGCATTGTACAGCCCATGTTTGCTGGGCTCCAATGTGCTTCCTCCTACAGTGGCACACCCCTCTGCGATTGACATGTATTCCCTCTAGGCCACTCCTCGGTGTATTACCGCTGCGCCGTTTGGTACAGCCTTACGCCGGCGGGGGGTTTGCGATTCAGTATTATCTGCCTCATTTGCATGGCATTGACTAGTAATACATGGTTACGGCGCCAGACACTGCCGCCACTCCTTGGCAACCCTTGGGCTGTGGTTGTGGCTTTACATGCATACTATGATGTATTGTGGCTGTGAAGCTGATATGTATTATACTGCTCTTTTATGACATTGTCATATTATTTCATTGTTCCGCACCTTCCGCGGACATGTCCTGGGGTTCTGCTGTGGTTTCTGCGTACATACCATTTATGTCATTATTTACATTTTCTGCATGTTTTCTTTTGACATTCTCGGTGTCTTTCGCCATTGGCATGTTGCACAAGTATGACACCTGACGTTGACAGCCTTCCGTTACTCCTATGTCATGTTTGGATATATGTAAATGTTTTTTTTTGGTTTACATTGCCGTGCCCTTATGCTACGCCTGTGCCACTTCGTGAATCACTACATGCCTTCATTTGCATGGTGCAACACCGCACATGGGGTGTTTAACATACCTACGCCGGAGGCGGTGCAACACAGGCGCACGCCGGTGGTGCACGTGGAATTGGATTGTACCTGAATCGCTCGGCGGCCATGTCTGGCATTGTGGCGCCTACGCCATGCGTGCACCTTGCGCAAGGTTCGTGAATCCCGGGGAATGTTTAGTTTTGAGAAGACATATTCTACATCTTCTTTAATTTTCTTTCCATGCCTCAGCCTATTTCTCATATTTATTCTTTTGAAAACCATTCTTTGGATCTTATGATGCTGTTCATTTCATGCACACAGTCTGCCCATTTTTTTGGATTTATAGTACAATCAGTTTTCTCCCAGATAACCAATACTCTACTTTTGGCATTATATTCTTCCCATTAATAATAGAAGGAAATGAAAAATATTGGGTCACCCTGAATCAGTCAATAAACGTTAGCTATCAACCATTCCTGGCAGCTAATCTTTCTTTACCTTATGATCCACCTGACCATTCTATTTATTTTCACATAATTGTATTATAAGTGTAAATGTTTCCCAAATAATATTGCATCATCTCTGTTTGCTCCTTCAGTGAAGACTATTTGAAATGTCTTGAACCTTGCATTTTAAACTTTCAAGTTTGTTTCCTGTAAATCACCTATTTTGTGAATTTACCTAACCACCTTAAACATGATAGATTTTCTCTTAACTGAAAGAACACATACTATAGGGCTCAAAGATAACCAGCATATTTTATTTTGTGCAGTTATTGTAAATGCTACAACAGTTGTACCCCCAAACTTAATTTCAGTGCCAGCATCTGGACTAAGCCCTCATTGGATCATTTTAGAGAAGAGGTCCACCTGCCTGCACCCATCCAAACCTGATACTAGTGATTTTTATTCAGCAGCTAGCTCTTTCCTCCTGAATGACTTTGGTGGGAATATAATAAAGCCTACACATTTTTTCTTGTAGGCATCGTGCTGCGATGCTTATACTGACACAAACATATTAGGATTCAGTAAGTGCTGCTGAGTGGGGCACACGCAGGGCAAACATGGAAAATTCCATGGCATGTAAATTGCCTCATAAGCAGGTGAATCTCATGCAAATAAGGCAGGTAGAGTGATCCAACAAGCAGTAAGGCATCTGTACAGACCCTGTGTCAGTGTCTAGACAGACAAAAGGGGGTGTAAAACTGTAGAAATGTGGACATAAACCCATCAAAATATACTACCCCATACACATATGAGCAAAACTATTATTCTGTTATGTCGGAAAGATTAAACGGAATAACTTAAATTAATAATTTTTATTTAATAATCTTGGCATGTTTGCACTATGCACCTCACTGCACAAACATGCTTAATAGAAAAAAAATAGGAAAGAAGCAGTTTTATACTAAGTGACAGAAATGTATTATAGGACCTTGCTGCTGTTGCTAAGGTGATAGGGCTATGAAGAGTGTCCACATATCCCCTTCATGTAGGGTCGTACTCATGTTGATGTTTACACAGGATGTGGCTGACATCAGGGGGGTTTGTCCTCTCACCTCTAAGCTCTTTTATGCTTAGGTGCATGTGGTTGCACATTGTGCAGCCTGGCTGACCATGTTCTTAAAACCGAGGTATTGAATTAGAAATTTTGACCTTTGTATAAGCTATGCTGCATTGTGCTGCACTGTGCGAGGTGTCTTGCACTGAAGTAGGGTCATTAAATCATGTTAATTATATTGTAGGCAGGTGGAATGCATCATAGTTAGCCAATCACACATTCTGCTCCTACAGCAGAGCTGTATAAAGTATGTATACACACTACATTCTGATTTTCCCCAATACTCTGGACCATTAGAGTACAGACTTGGGAATTTTAACTGAGATAATTTTATTTTTTATTTATTTTATTTTACATTTGTTAATTGAGATGGTCCAACTGGACACAGGTCCATTTTCAGCAGAGGCCCGGTGAGAAAAGCTCCACAGTAATTAAAATTTACACAACATGTTGGAATACAGTATACAGAGAATTTTCAAACAATATGTTAAAATACAGTATACAGCAGAAGACATAACAAGACCTATATATAAAGGAAAAAAAAGTTACACATGGTTAATAACAGAATAAGTATACAAATTCAATCAGCATTAGGAGAAGACCTAGTTTGTAATATATATTACAGTAGGTATATTAGGAAGTGAGGTGTATAAGTGGAATAATTTGAGGACTTATGTAATACATGGGCATAGCAACTTATTATTTAAGTGTGTTCTAAGTGAGTTTTTAAAGTGAGAAGAGGTAGGGTCAGAAATCAGAGCATGAGGGAGATTATTCCAGGTTCTAGCTATGGAGTGGGAGAATAGTGCTTTTTCTTTAGTATTGTTAGCCCTAGAGATACAGAGGGGGGGGTTGTCAGAAGACTGGAGAGGATGATTTGTATTACAGTGGGTGAGAAGTTGGCCTAGTGCAGGTTTGTTTTGGGGGTGTTACCACATTGTAGGCAATGACTAATTGGTGATAGGTTAGTAGCTGGGGAAGGTCCAGCCATTGCAGTTCCCTTAGAGCCTGGCAATGGTGGGTTCTAAAGGTGGTGTTGCTTGCACACTTGGCAATTTTATTATAACATGATTTGAATCTGGCAAGGTCAAGTTTTCTAAGCTGGGTAAGTATTGGAGCAGCATACATTAGGGTAGACAAGAGGTAAGTTTGGGCCAGGGTAATCTGTGCTTGTTTTGAGAGGGATTTCCTGTGCCAATATAGTATTTCCATTTTTTTATGGTCGTTTTTGATAGTTTGTGAAATGTGGACATTGAAGTGTAGATTTTTATCAATTTCAATGCTTAAGAGTTTGGTATAGGTTCATAGGTAGGTACTAGGCTATCTGCCCAAGGGCATTTATAAGCCTAGCCATAGTGTGTTGGCTTTCACCTCCCTTTTAGGTTAGTTTCCTGGGCCTCTGTCCAGCAGGACCACTGATGTAATCCCAGGTGTAAATTTATGATTTCCCATCCACTCGTCAAGATTTCTCTTGAAGAGAGTCAGTGAGGGGCTTTGCCTAACGTAGATTGGGATTCTATTCCAGAGCGAGGGAAGTCTCTGGGACAGGAATCTGTCCCTCCAGCATGTCCTATTAATTGTTGTGCTGAGGTTTAAATCCCTAGAGTCTGTGGCTCTCAGAGATTTGGTTTTCTTTAGGTGGAGCATGTTCATTAATTCAGGGTTAGACATGGCCTTGTACGTAAGGCAGAGGTCTCCTCTGAGAAGGCGGTAAGCAACCGAGTAGAGCTGGAGTTTCTTTAGCCTGGTTGCATAGGGCATCTGTTTGAGGCCTATGATCCTCTTGGTGAGGTACTTCTGGGATATTTTTAGCTGTTGCAGGTGTTGAGTAAGGTACATCTCAAATGGGGCATTGTACTCTATTATGGGCCTGATGAGCAATGAGTAGAGTGGCACAATAAACTCTCTTGATCTAGATGCAAACCCTTTTGTGATTAGGTGGGCTACATAGAAGGATATTATAACCACTTTGGCAGTGTGATTGTCAAAGGAGAGGTTGCTATCTACTTGTGTCCCTAAGTCCCTAATTACATCTTCCGTACTTAGTGGACTACCTCCTATGTGGTAGTTTGTGGGCACTTTGTTCTTACCAAAGGGGATGACTATGCACTTTTTGGCATTTAGCTTAGGGCCATGATTCTGGCACCAGGTATTCATCTCCGTGAGACCCTTCTGGAGGATGTCTGTGTCAGCTGGGGAATCGATTATGGCCCCAGTTTGCAATTGTCTGCAAACTTGGTCAGCCACAGTCCTCCCATGCTTGTCTGTACCTCTGAGAAGTATATACCGAACAGGAGAGGTCTCAGGACCGAGCCCTGTGGGATGCCACTTGTAACCGGTTTGGAGTCGGACATAGCACCCACAACTCTGACCATGTGAGTTCTATCCATGAGCCAGTTTGCAACCCATCTCGTGACATAGGGGTTAATGTTCAAGCTGGTGAGCTTATCTATAATACCTGAGTGGGGAATGGTGTTGAAGGCTTTTGCAAGGTCCAGGTAGGCTGTGTGGACTACCTTTCCCTCATCTATGGCCTTGGTAACTGTTTCAAAGAAGTCAACCACGCTTAGGAGGCAGGATCTACCTTTAACAAAGCTGATTTGGGTAGGGTCCAGTGTCTGGAGGTTCCCAATGTCTCTGTTAATGAGTTCCATTATGATGCGTTCCATGGCTTTGCAGACCAAGCTAGTCAGACTTATAGGGCGATAGTTCCCAGGGTCCATTGTGGCACCACCTTTGTGGAGCGGGAAAACTGTTGCTGTACGCCCTTCTTTGGGTACATAGCCTGTGGTGAGGCTGAGTTTGAACAGTGAGTTTAGGTAAGAGGTTAGTTCGTTTTGGAGCTCATGTAAGACGCAGCCTGCGATGCCATCTGGTCACATTGAAGCTGTGTTTTTTGCTTTGGAAAGGGCTGTTTTCACCTGTGTGTCTGTGATGTCTGGGGCTCTACAATCTTCTGGTATGGACACAGGCCCTTTTGGGGGTGAGGGGGGGGTAAAGCTTGCACTGAACCTGTCAGCCAGGATGTTGGCAATGTCAGTTGGTTCAGTGTATATTTTGTCATTTTGCACTAGCTCAGTGCATATCTGACAGTTGCCACTTAGATTCTTGACATAGCTAAAGGAGGCTTTGTGATTATCTTTAGTGTCTTTGGCAATTTTTTTTTGAAGTTGGCTTTGGATGATTTTATGAGGGATCGTAGTTTCTTGCTGGTACTGATGAGGGATAACTTCCCTTTTTGGGATTTTGCTCTATCCTGTAATAGTTTCCTCTTTCTATTGTAGAGCTTATTTATGGTCGGGGTCCACCAGACTGGTTTCCTCATTTTGGAGGAGTGAGTCTTTGTTTTGCTTGGGATGGCATTTCTGTAGGTGCACATAGAAAGCATTTGTAAAGGATTCTGTGGATTGGGTTGCATTATCCCTTAGCAATGGGACTTTGAAACTTTCCACCTCGATCATGAGAAGTGTGAAGTTTGCTTTTGAAAAGTTTTTTACAGCGGTTTCCTTGACTGGGGGTGGGATTGGGATGTGGATGTCTAGTGTGAATAGTTTATGGTCTGATCTTACCAGCGAAGGGTTTACCCCTGGTGTGGAACATTGATCTCCCATGTTGGTGATGATCAAGTCCAATATGTTGTCACCTCTCATGGGAGTGGTAATCAGTTGTTCCAGGGCGTTTGAGTTTATAAACTCTAGGAAGCATTGGGCAAAGGAGTTTGTACTTGATTAATTTTCCCAGTCTATGTTTGGGTAGTTGAAATAACCCAATATCATGGTGTTGGGTAGGATCTTCATATTTTCCAGTGTTCTCAGGAATGCTGAGTGGGGCTCCTGAGACAAGGTCGGCAATCTATAGCAGGCTACAAACTGAAAAGCTGTTTTGCCCACTGTTACTTGGACGTGGATGGTCTATGAGGCCTCGTGCTGTGCTACTAGCCTGGAGGTGTGGGAATCCTTGATGAAAATGGATACACCCCCGCCTTTTGTACTTTGGTCCAGGTTTTGCGGCCGAAAGGTATGTTAGAGTTGTAGCCTGGTAGTGCTGGGATGCTATCTGGAGCCTTGAACCAGGTTTCTGTTACTGCACATATATCGATTCCCTCCTTACTGACAAGTGCCTCAAGTGCGCGCATTTTGATATTTAGACTTCTGGCATTGACTAGCATTATCCTCAGTTTTTGGTTGCTTTTGTTGTTTATGGAGGTGGGTTTGTCTTTTGAGCCTTGCCTAAAAATGGCACTATGGGGGCGGCAAGAGCCTTGGCCAGTATTCGAAAGCCCAAGGGAGACAGCTGCAAGCCGTCTCTGGAGAAGCAGCGAGGCTTGTCGAGCATGTCATCCCAGGCTGACAAACACTGCATCCCCTTTGAATGACACCAAAAGCTTAGCCAATTGTTAAAACTGATCATTTTATCTTTATTCTGTGGCATCATTCTTGGTGAGGGCAAGATGCTACTCAGGGTCAGGGTCATACCAGCCTGGGCTACATGATCTGAGAGCTCCTCTATGTCTCTTTTCATGTAGTCCAGGGAGGTATGTCTCAGGTCTTTCACACCAACATGGACTATGACAGAGTCATATTTGTACCTGTTGTGGAGTGACCTGAGTGCTTGTGTTATGTGGTGGATCCTGGCACCCGACAGGCAGCTTACAGTGACCTTCTCCTTGTTCAGTCTAGTGAGTGGGACTTCAGTGTGCCTGACAATAGAGTCACCTATTTCTAGTGTATTGGGTGTGTTGTTTAGCCTTAAGGGCTGTGATTGCATGGCACACTGACTTTGTGAAGTATGTGATACATGGTTGTTGTTTGGGCATGAAGGTTGTTTGGATGTCTGCTTTGGAGGTCTCTGCTGCTTTGGCAGAATTCTATTTAAAGCCTTCGAGTATGTTTTTGTGTTTTTATGCATGTTATTGTCTGGTACAGAAATGCTTGGTCTATGTGAGACTGGTAGTGTGGTGCAAGTGTTTCCCTTCTCCTCATGACTGACTGTTGCAGTCTTGGGTTGAGAGAGCTTTGCCTCCATTCTGGCTGTAAAGTTGCATCTCTTGCATACACTTGCCTTTGTTTGCAGGAGGAGAGGGTTGATTGTGTACATGAGGCAATTGTAACATTGCCTCAAGATGCCCAGATTCACTAGCTGGATTGGAGAGTACACCTGAAAATGCTCTTTGGACATGCCTGCACAGATAAAGTGAGGTTATACTGATTGTTCGGTTAGGGACGAATAGAGAGCCCTGTACCTCTCTATAGTATAGGGGGGGTAGTGCTAGCATTTATTGGTTCTTACCAGGAGATTTGGGCAAGTGATGAACTTAAAAGGAACTTGTTTGAGTGCTTAAGTTAAACGTTTGACCTGTTTCTAGGGAAAAATTGAAGAGCAGACTTCGTGGAGCCGGGAATACTTTAACCTTAGCTAACTGGCGTTGTGTGGAGGTCCGTGACACGCAAAACCACGCAAATGCAGATTTTAAGGCAGGGAGATGAAAGAGATAGAAATTAGCCCAAAACGGCCAATGAACTACTAGTTGCTGGGCTGAGACCACTCCTCCAGGGACAGATAGGCTGCTCAAAGATCCCCACTCTCACTGGTGAACAGAGAAACTTCCTCCTATCCAAGTAAGGATATGGGCAACACAGGAACTTGTACCACAGCCCTGAATTCAACAGAACCTGAAGAGTGGACTAGACTAGCTTAGAAAAGGCGGGAAAAAGAATATTTTTTTTGTCTTTTTCTATTTTTTTTACAGATAGTACAGTGAACTACACAGAAACACTTTAAATGCTTTAAACAGGCTAGTGTACTTGAGTGTGTAGCCTACATCAGTTAAACAGATACTTTTAATACAAAAAATGACTAAATGATGTTTTAAAAGTGCAAACAGCAAAACAGAAAGTATTTCAGCAGAAAATAGCTTTTTAGAGTACAGAAATGCTAGTAGATCGCATTTTAGGTGAAAACTAGCAGTCGCAGGAAAAAATGCAGAAAAAATACTTAAAATCAGTCGAAAGTCTCTCTTTGTCTTTCTGCTGCTTGTAGTACTCTGCAGGACACCACAAGACGCTTTGCTGAGTTGAATACAAGCGCAAAACTGCACAAATGCGGGTTTTAAGGCAGGGAGATGAAAGAGATAGAAATTAGCCCAAAACGGCCAAGGAACTACTAGTTGCTGGGCTGAGACCACTCCTCCAGGGACATATAGACTGCTCAAAGCTCCCCACTCTCACTGGTGAACAGAGAAACTTCCTCCTATCCAAGTAAGGATATGGGCAACACAGGAACTTGTACCACAGCCCTGAATTCAGCAGAATCTGAAGACTGGACTAGACTAGCTTAGAAAAGGTGGGAAAAAGAATATTTTTTTTTTGTTTTTTTCTATTTTTTTTTACAGATAGTACAGTGAACTACACAGAAACACTTTAAATGCTTTAAACAGGCTAGTGTACTTGAGTGTGTAGCCTACAACAGTTAAACAGATACTTTTAACACAAAAAATGACTAAATGACTTTTTAAAAGTGCAAACAGCAAAACAGCAGGTATTTCAGCAGAAAATAGCATTTTACAGTACAGAAATGCTAGTAGATCACATTTTAGGTGAAAACTAGCAGTCGCAGGAAAAAATGCAGAAAAAATACTTAAAATCAGTTCAAAGTCTCTCCTTGTCTTTCTTCTGCTTGTAGTACTCTGCAGGACACCACAAGGAGCTTTGCTGAGTTGAATATTGTCAGAGGAAGAGCTATTAGTGCCATTTTGGAGGAGATAGTCAAGGATAGATAGGTAGAAATAGTTTTGTTGGGGGTGATAATGCTAGGGTTTGGTGCAGGTCTGCTACATCTGTATGTGCTAGATGCTGAAGTCATTGCTGCTGTTGCTGCTGATAATAGGCTTAGGCAGAGAAGGAGAAGAGTGTTTAGGCCCAGGGTAACCTTCTAGGATATACTTGAGCTGGAGATTGTAGAGCCCTACAGGGTGGACAGGGACATACTACAAGAACTCACTGAGCCACCCTCACCTCAGACCCAGAGCCAAAAGAGGGGAACCCATCCCAGTGGAAGAAAAGATATGTGTAGCCCATAGGATACTAGCTACATGTACTTTCCAAAGACCAGCTGGGGACATAAAAGGTGTCTCACATGCATCTGCATCCAGGATACTCCACCTGTTCCTGGGATGCTATGCTACCACATGCCAGGAGCATATATCTTTTCCCCTCACTACTGAGGTGAAGGACAGCAATATGCAACACTTCCACCACGTAGCACACAACCCTGAAGTACTGGATGCCATAGATTGCACTCATGCACACATCAAGGCACCACCCATGAGGAGGGTAGAATGCACATTAACTGAAAGGGGTACCAGTCCATCAACTGCTAGGCTGTGTGCAATGCCCAGGGGATTATCCTGAGTGTGTGTGTGCTGACAGCACTGGCAGTTATCACAACTTCCATATCTGCCATGCATCACAGCTGTGCCAGATGTTTGCTAGGGGTGGACATACAACACGACTATTTACTGGGGGATGCTGGCTATGCCTTGGAAACTTGGATGATGACACCCATCAGAAATGCACACACACCCATGGAATAATGCCATAATGAGGCACACGTACAAACTAGGAACATCACAGAGCATGTGTTTGGGCTTCTGAAGTCACAGTTCCAGTGCCTTGATATATGTGGTGGAGTCCTGCAGTACTCTCCAGCCACATGTGCACATATGTTCACAGTATGTTCTATGTTACACATTCTGATCCTGTGGAAACAGCTGCAGCAGGACCAGCAAAGGAAAGGGATACACAACCCCTCCCACCAGTGCCTAGGTCACTACAGCCAAAGTCGCAGGAAGACTCAGAAGCGGAACTCCCTGCTAATGTCCCTGTAGGCAAAAGTAGGCATGCTCAATATGCCCTGGCATTGGCTAAGAGACAATGCATAGCAAATGAACTGACATCCTAGGGACCAAGGGAGTGACACCTTACTCCTACTCACATACATATATTAAAATTGATGCCAGACAACCCACACAACATGTGCTTAACCATGTATTGGTTGCTTACATCAGACAGAGTCAGCCCTGAACTACAGTTCTGTCAACTGCTGCATTTGCAAGGTAAGTCTCTAACCTACACAGTACTTGTAAGGATTATTATGATATGGTATTACATGTATGGATCTGCTACATTTATGCAAGTAAATATAGTCGGCTATTTGGACAGAAGTAACATTCACATGGGACTACAGATATCCAGTCCACTACCATGTGTCCTTTAATATTCACTAGGCCTCATGCATGGAATATTCACTACATCAGTCAAGGGAGATGTTAATTAGTGGGGTTACACGATATTTGGAGTACTGTGTATCCCAGTAGAGCATGTGGTGTTCTTCCACGTTCCCAACACTGCACAGCAGTGTTCCCATATAACTACTTTAACAGTAACTCATCAATGGTATATTGGCAGTCCAGGCAATCTTAGGGCTGTAACAGAGAAATTGATCATACATTGCATTTCTCACTTAATGCAGGAATAACAACACATATGTTTATGCTGTTGATTGTAGGATGAATGACTCCTCTCTGTCTGGCAGCTTGTGTGGCTCAGTGGCGTAGTGAAACTATCATGCGTGATGGTGTTGATGGTTCTAATCTGGAAGTATCCACATCTTTTGCATGTGAAATATTATTATGTTGCTTTGTTTGCATACTGTCAGTCTGTGCATGGTGTAACATTATTAACCTCTGTCACATATTAATTACACCAGACAGCTGAAGAATGTCATGGACAATTTGAATAAAGTACAGTATGGCAAAAACAGGGACA
The DNA here is from genome assembly GCF_019279795.1 of Protopterus annectens. Classification (NCBI taxonomy): domain Eukaryota; kingdom Metazoa; phylum Chordata; order Ceratodontiformes; family Protopteridae; genus Protopterus; species Protopterus annectens. The sequence continues at coordinate 1,871,893,475 of NC_056726.1, read as the reverse complement.
GATGTCATCGTCTGTAACACACAAAATCCTGGACTGGAGTACAGATAGGTGTGGCCTGGAGTCAGTTTATAAGTTCTGACAATCCCGCTGGGCATGCTCATACACTTAGTTAAACAGAGGGCAATTCTGCTGCCCCTTGCTCAAAACGACCTGATATGTATAGATATGTCTATAAATACATACATATATGTATACATATCTGTCTATCACTATCTCTCTCTTCCATACATAGTATATCTTTCTCTACATATATACAAATAGATATATATCTATATAATATAATATATATGTATATATATATATATATATATATATATATATATATATATATATATATATATCTAAACATACATCTCAGGCTCTTCCCATATAGCTACATAATACATATATATATCATACACACACACAGCTACATTTATAAATACGTCCCTGTTATATACATAAATATGTGTGTGGATGTCTGTATTGTCCTACATAACCTGATAATGATGAGTAAAGTTGCACTATCACACGTCTATAATGTTGCTCAAAGGATACTAAGTAAGGGCTCAACAGTACATAATGCACTTACCTACAGACCCCTGTACCTGCTAGATGTCACCACACATACAGCAACAAGTGAGCAGGTGGTTTAATGTATAATGTTGTCTCTGTACTCATGGACGGGGCACATTGGTTTTGCCCACAGGCTTGCACATCCAAATGCCAACAGTCACATATGGTCAAAGTGGTAACTGTAGCCACATAGCTAGGATAAATAACAGTTGTCTGACTTGCTAGGTTACTTGATGCAAATAGCAGCATATAGCAATACTACTCTGCATGCCACAGATGCTAACACAAGCCTAGCTTGTGTAATCCACAAGTAGTTTGGCTGCAGTCATTTGAAATACAGACATCTGCCATGGTGTGTGTGATAAGTACTGTGATCTAGAGTGTGTAAGACTAAATAGATAGGGGTTCTAATCTCACTCCAGGCCACTTGGTGTGTGTGTGTGTGTGTGTGTGTGTGTGTGTGTGTGTGTGTGTGTGTGTGTGTGTGTGTGTGTGTGTGTGTGTGTGTGTGTGTGTGTGTGTGTGTGTGTGTGTGTGTGTGTGTGATTGTGTGTACGCATGCATGTGCATGGATATCCCCCTGCAAAACAGCTATGAATCCCTCATCGTCTATCAAATTGCAGTGGTTTCACACTTTTTGGCCCTGTAAATTGCTGCCTGCTTCCAAACTGCCCTTTTCTACAAGACCTCCTGATGGCATCAAACCTAAGGCTACAGCTGCCATTAGAATGATTGATAAGCCTTGGCATGTGCAAGAAAGACTCTGATCTATTGTGTGTAAGACTAGATAGGTAGGGATTCTACACTTTGTGTGTGTGTGTGTGTGTGTGTGTGTGTGTGTGTGTGTGTGTGTGTGTGTGTGTGTGTGTGTGTGTGTGTGTCTGTAGAACATAAATATGATCACCTCAGTAACTTAGAAAGAGGTAGGGTCACAGCAGGTGATGTGGGCCTCCAAATGCCTGATCACAACTAGGTATGCCGATGTCATCAAGCATAAGATGTCCTAAAAATATATCAATAGCAGACTTCAGGTGTAGTGCGTGCTTCACATACTGTGATCTGTAGTGTGAACCATTTGATGGTTAAGTGTTCTATTCTACATGCAGTCAACTTGCAGTGTGTGTGTGCTCTTCACTGTCCTGTAAACAGTAATTGGAAGTGGTAGCTAGGTTTGTGTGTGTGGCTATTAGAGCATTTTACATCAGCTTATGGAATCATAGGATCTTTGAACTTTAGTAGCATAATGGCCCTACAGCCCTTACAATCCTTGCCAAGTATGTGCCCTTATTTACATGATCAGCACATATTACCTCTATCCACAAGGGACACAGGCAGAAGCACTGTGGTGAAATGACGGTCACCCAGCGAATCAGACAAATGGCATCTGATGAGGACCACTGAGGTGCTCTGTTTACCATTAGGCATATTTCTGTTTCAAAGCTGTGTTAAAATATGCTAGACAGTTCTCTCCCACCAGCATATATTGCTAATGTTACATACCATGTTAATGTCCTTAGAGTGAGCAATCCACGTACCATGCCACTTGTAGATATGCAGAATTTCCAGTCAAGCAGGGTCACACATTGCCCTGTATGCAAGGCAGAGATCACCTCTGAGTAGTCTATATGCTCAGGCTCCAATGACACTGATTTCAGACAATCCTCATTGAACAGATACTGAAGACGTGAAGTTCTCTTGTGCAGGACCAGTGTGTTGTGTGCTATAAATAAAGAAGATGAGGGAAATGCATTGGCTAGACATGTTATGGGATATGGCACAAGACACAAGTTCAAGTTTAGAGCTTTCGAGCTGGTTAAGAAAACAGGTAGGTTAGGGGACATTAAAAATTATACAGAAGAACAAGAGAATAGGTGGATAATAAGATTACAAGCACATAAAACACATGGTCTAAATGATAAGGTATCACTCAAACCTTTTTTAGCAGCATGGCCTTATGCACATTAAGTAGTATTACCGTAAAATATATATACATGGTTAATATATTGAATGAATTATCAGCATCTGTATTATATATTAATAAGAGTTTTTATTTTGTTAATATGCTAGTATTTTAAGTTATGGAATGAATTTGAAAGATATGAAATTACACAAATTCATTATAGCTGCTAGGTAGATGGGCATTTGTTTTTATTATTATATTTGTATTTAATGTTTTCTATATATAATATTGTTATTTAACTGTATTTAGTAATATATTTTTATATGGATGGTATTAAATTAATTGTTTTATAAGTAGGCTAGTATATGTATATTGGCCTTATGGACATTGATTATTTAATTGCTTTTTCATGAGGTCATAATGATGTGTAACAAGAGATTGGATGAATGAATTTATCAGGTCATATAAAAGCTAGAGTGAAGTGAACAGTTATATTGAAGTCTGATGAAACATTTTTAAAACATGAAAGCGCTTACTATTGGATCCTGCTCTTATATTTTTTTGTATTAAACTACATTGTACTAAGCTGTGGCGAGCCTCTTCTGTTGCTTTTTTATTTGTCTACCAGGAAGACTTGCTGTGCCATGAGGAGGTTGTATTCCTGCTGTCAGGTACAGCCATGGCTATGCAGTTATACTGCTGCTTACATAATATATGGGTGTAGAGCTCTGCATACTTCCCTGTCCCATCTGAGGGGGCGAGTGCAGACATGCTATTTAAACCATCCAATAGGAGGTAATAAATTGCAATGTTGAAGTACATTTTTGTATTTTCTGCAAAAGGGTGGTTAGGTCTGATAGTTTTAATGAGACTGATCTGTGGTCAGACCTCACTAGGGAGGACCAAACAGTTGGAGGCTGTAGTGGTCACCTATATTAGTAAAGACATGAAGCACTACATTGGCTGCCCTTGTGATGATGTCGCATGTCTGGTCCAGGGCATTGTAGTTATGGACATGGACTAACCTTTGAGCAAGTGAGCTTCAGCATGACTAAGCAACACATCTGGTGGTTATTTTATGCTACTCAGAACCGTGGTGTACTGATATATCTTGATAGACACAAGTACATTCAAATATGCAAAATGGGTGTCTGGATTCATGGAGCTGCTTGTGTAGCTGACAATGGCTTGATTAGGTGGTCTTCCAGCAGTGAATAGCACCTTTAGTGGCTCTGGGAAATCATAGTGTTTCACTAAATCTGGTTGTGTATCTATCCTTAATGAATTTGTATACACTACCTGAATTACCTTGCACACTGTCAGTTTGAGGTCTAAATATATGGAACGACGTGTAGTCTAGCATGGCTGTGGTGCTGTCCATAGCCTTGAACCAGGCATCTTTGACTGTACAAATGTCTGCATATTTCAAGCTGGGGAAACCTTCCACAGAGTGGGGTTTAGTTTTTCCATTCCCAATGTGTAGCAGCATAACTGTGATGCTGTATGAAGATGGTATTCTCATTGGAAAGGTTTGCCTCCAGACAGTGCCTATAAGATGCACTGTGGGGGTGTCAGCAGCCTTGATCAGTACTCAAAATGCCAGGGGTGAGATATGAAGACCATCTCTGTCAAAGCATTGATGCCTGTTGAGCAAGTCATCCCAGGCAGACATGTAGTGGATCCCCTTACAATGATACCACATGCTAAGGCAATTATTGATGTCCATCATTTTACATGTGTATTAAGCCATTATCCTAGGTGAGGGTCAAATGCAGTCACAAGCTATGGGCATCACCATGTGTGACACAGAGTGTCAAAGCTCAGTCATGTGTCTGCATACAGTCCAGTGATGTATGTCCCTAGTCATACACACCTGCAGGAAATATGAAGTAATCATAATGTTACCTGATATTCCTTGAGTTGCAGCAATGTGTGGTATGGAGTATCATGTCAATCCATAGATAGGTTACTGTGATGTTTCCCATATGTAGCTGGGTGACATGGATGTCAATGTGTCTCACAATGTAATCACCTATGAATAATAGGTTTGATTTTGTGTTTTGCCTCAGGTGTTTGACCGGTGAAACACTGGTGCATGCACTACTAAGTGTACTTTGTTCTCCCGAGGTGGGATTTTCTGAGGTGTCTGTTGTTTGGGAATGTGTCTAGTAAGGACCTGCACACATGCAGGTGTTTGTGATGTGGGTGTGGATGTTGTGAAAATGCTTATTGCAATATGTACTAACTTCTTTTTGAAACACCATGGAATTAAGGTATGACATACAGTAACATCTGTCACATATTATGTTGGTATAGCATAGGAGTAGAGGGTTGGGGACACTTTCCACAGCTCATCAGCAGTCATTGATAGTGTCATTAGCAATACAGTCATACTTGTGTGTGCATCACAACTTGCCATCTTTAGGCAGTGTCATGACAGATGGTGAAATGTAAGATGTCATCTTTATGTAGATCCCCTAAGGGAACACAACACCTGACAGTGTGTGTAGCTATGCTTTATCAGTCATGTGGACCTTGGATTTACCATAATCCTGTCATTAGGCTTGGTCCCAATACCATACCTAGAAATGTGACACTGTGCAAGTCCTGCAACGTTAAGGTCATGCTACCACACATTTGGGGTTGAAAGCCTAAAACAGTCTTTGTAGACATGCTTTGCAGTGAAGATGTGGATGCCTGTGCATGCACAGAGGACTTGTTCAACTCTGCTGATATTATGTTGGCCTTCCAAGTGTACAATGCCTGTCAAGCAACCAGACTGCAACCTGGTTGTTGTGTGACATGATGTGATAACACAGGCATGTGTTCCATGTACATAACTGTACACTATGACATGCCTAAGACATCTGGCAGGTGGACACACTTTGGCCAAAGGTGGCCAGTCCTCTGCAGTAAGCCTCACAGCCATGTCATGTAGATATCCACCATTAATCTGTTGAAGGGCAGGATGCATGTCTAGCTGTGAAATTGTCACCTATGATGACTCACTGCCAGTGTGCTGATTGTTTCAGCAAGACTTGACATCTATGTCATGGCATTGTACATTATATTGTAGTGCTACAGCAGTGCTCCTAATCACCATCTTGTTGGTTCCCTAATGACATACCAACAACCCTGGAGCAGAAGGCATAATACATGCAAAAGCCAACTGAGTGCCCAGATTGCTAATCAAGGCATCTATCTGGAGAAGGGTTTGTGACACCAACAGAGCCTTTCATGATGTGGGACAGCTATGTGGATAAACAAACAGGCTGTGTCCTGCTTCTCATCGTGGGCTTTGTAGTAACGTTTTGTGTGTGATGACAGAAAATGTATTGGAGCATGGTATCCTATGTGAGAGTGGTGTCGGTGAGAGCAGCATTAGTAGTTGCCAGGCACAGGCAATTTTGTGGACTCCCATGCTTAACAGAGTCTTCACAAGGTAATTGTGTCCTTCCAGTATACACTGCTTGGGTAGTGTCCAACTGCAGAATACCAGTGTAAAACCACCACCTTACCTTCACAGGATATACATATTACCCTTCCCTAACTTGTTTTTCTGTGCTCTGTACAGACACCTTGGATGACTGTCTTCCTGGAACATGCCATAAGTAACTGCAATGCTTAGTTTCACAAAGGACAACTAGCATGTAGTGCCAAGTAGTGTCCCCAGATCTCTGAATCATGTGACATGAAATGCCATGAAAGGAGTTAGCATGGATGCAAGCAGTAACACTGTCATACACCTACTGACACTTGACCAAACACAGTTTGTTTTTCTCAAGGCCAGAACATGCCTACCCGCTCTAACCAGTGGACCCCATCGAGTGTTACATTATGCAGTGGATGATGGGAATATGACTCACTCTCCCTACCATGGTCTGACAAGGTGTTTGACAATATTAGGCCAGCAGGCCTTGCTGGAAACTGTGTAGGTTATCTACAGAGTGTTATGCCAGCTGGTGGATAGGCAATTGTCTGACAGTCATAATCTGGGAAGATAACATTGGGAGACCTATGCTGCAATGCCACCAGTCACCAGTGGATTTCCCCAGACATCTTACCTCTTCTAGCCATTCTCTTCTGTGCAATCATGGCCATTGTCAGTGCCTCTGACTGACAACATTAGCAGGTGACTACATATTAGGAGCTGCCACGGAATCCCAGACATAACCAACAGTTATCCAGGATGGCCCAAGATACACATTCAGTTGTTTTCTGAGCAATGACAAATACTAAATGCCAACAACTGCACAATATGATCCTTTGGGAATTCATTCACCCCTGGAAAATATAGTACTGTCTGCACACTGCACACAGTTGAGCCAGTAGTCATGGACTTATGGACAGAGAGAGTAATGTAGACTTTCACTTTCACTGGTCGGTAAGATGAGGGGATGCATTCAATTTAGTATAACCTATACAGAAAGGTATGGGATGCAAATCACAGACTGTCATTGTTATACTGAATTTGGCACTCATCACATCTATCATTGGGTGCAATGGCACCCTTACTATGTCACTACCCAGGCATATCTTACAACTGTAGCAGCCACACAGGTTCCATGGTAAACCAATACACATTGTAGATAACATGTCCTATGGAGTCCGTATCAAGATTGTACATGTGTACTCTGTCTCCCAAATGCCAAACAAATAGCACTGTCCTATTACAACCACTATAAAGAGACAGTCCATGAGACCAGTGTGCCACATTGATAAAAAACATTCCACCCTTGATGCATTGTACATCCTCTGTAGGTGTAACAAATCTGGAGATCAATGACATGTCATTATCACAGTTCTAAGAAAGGCTTAATGCTGTAATTCCTATTCTCTGTAAGTAGATTCATACATCTGCATCCTGTTGTGAACAAAAAGATTACATACCTGATTGAGTGCAAAACTCCTCTGTTGATATGTGGTGATATTTAAGTTTTTGAAAACGTGTTTTCTGTGTGAAGAAAGGCTCATACAGAATGGTTCCTCATAGCCAGCTGTTTGTCTTTTTAACATGCTTCTCATTAGCGGGTGATTGCCTCTTAACTAATCTATGGTTCTGAAATGCTAACTGCAGCCAACACAGCTGACTTGCAATATCATAAGCCAATGACATGCAGCCACTGTACAAGATATAAGCCCTTCATGTAGATAAGAAGCCCTTTCTGATATGTTGTGATGGACATTACTGGGGTAAGGAGACTATTGCAGAGGGTGCGTCTGTAGCAGCTACATTTACATAGAGATGTGTGTGTACAGGCTGCAGCTGCTGCAGGTAATAGGCATAGGCAGAGAGTGTGAACACTTTGGAGGACAACAAGCTGTAATAGTAACTGTGTCAGCCTTGTTGTAGAGGCAGAGCTAGAGTGAGTGTACCCATTCCACTCCAATTATGGCATGTGTTTAAGGTAAGTATGTTTATCAATGGTATCACTATCAGAGTACTAGGTAACATGTTTGTTGCATACTTGAGCAACATACGGGATAAATATAACATAATGTCCACCATTTGGGCAACTGTCAGGTCATGTGTTACAGTTTGGTACTCATTTGGAATGTGTATGCTGGCAGTCCTTGATACAAGCAGGGGCTTCATATGTGTATGTTAGTTGTGAAGCTCTGCTAATTTGCAATGTGAGTATGAAATGATTTTGTTCTATTAGTTGGTCTCATTTGCATATCTGAGTTAAAATCCTCTGTGAATGTATATTAATGCATGACTTGACACATTATGCACTTATAGTTTTGCTATAGGGATATGTGAAGTGTCCTCCTGTCTGCAGGCCTGTGTCTTCCGTCAGTGAAAAGCAGACATTTCATTTGAAATGCATTGTGTGGATAAAGAGTGCATGACTCAGTCATTAATTGATGGCTTCACAATAATGTAATTTAAATGCTACACACCACTGAATTTGAACACAGGACTGTGTGTGACAAAATGCACTGTTTGTAAGGCAATTAGTAGACTGAGCTACTGAGCCACTGTTACAGCAGCAGTATTTGCAAAATACAAGTCTACTCATACAGGCTGCAACATACTTTTTCACATCCATCACTATGTGCAAGGCTTTATATGGATGTATTTCTGCACCAGGGTCCCAGTTGAACATGTATTTTACCATTAATGCCTTAGCATATATATTTCCAAATGTTGCTGATAAAATGGCACATTTACCTGCTATTAGAGACCTAACTTACATCTATTATTCTGTGTTTGGCTTTCTAGTGGTGTACTTTTGCACCAGACTCCAAGGTATGCTCCCATTTTTTTCCATTACTTCTTAAGCAGGTTTGTGTGATGCAACATAATGTGCTGCTCTGCTTAAACAAACTTAATGATTGTAACTTGGCAATTACTATGACTTTGCTTAAACCACCTATTTTAATTAACAGTTGTGTGGCATGGCAGCTTAATGCAGTGGTCTACAGGTGCAACGGTCTTAGGTTCAAGATAAGAGACAGGTGTTTTTTTTTGTACATGTTTGTTATTTAAAATACATATATCACTATATTTCCATTTAGCTGACCTTAGTGAATGTGCACGATGGTGCTACATCATGCAGCATTGCACAAAAAATATAAAAAATGGGAAGGTAAGAAAGTGGTGAAATGGGGTACTAGTAGAGGGAAAATATAGTGAAAGACAGGTAGGTCTATGCAGGAAGGGTGTAGGAATGAATCAAAGCGATTAATTTTTGTACAGCAACAACTGCACTTTGACAAAATTTGTAGGTGACTTTGAACTCTAACCACTAGAGAGAGGGGTGAGGACAACATAACTGCATTGGTAAGCCAATTGGACTAAATTATGTGTGTCCAGTGGACACGTGTGAAATCGAGAGCTATGTATGCGATGATAGTTTTTTTTTTTTGGGACAGGTGCCCATTTTTTTTAAGGTGCGATTGGAATGTTGGGGAAGGGACATAGGTTCATGTGGAGGAAGTAAGTGGGGTAGGTGAGGAAGCTTTTGCAAATAGACAAGACAGACAAGACAGCAGACAGGGGTGGTGTGTGACACAATTTAGGGTGAACACCTTGGATGGGGAAGGTGTTGTGGAATTGCAGTCCAGTGTGCCTCCACAAGGTAGCAGCATGACTCACCTCCCCACCCATAGGACTGTCAGCACTGCCCTGTCACTGCCTCAAGGGTGGCAGTGATGAAATCTGGGCTACAGGGTGAGCCTGCCCCACCAGGGTGGCCAGCATGCTCTCCATCCAGCACATGCATTGTCCAAACTCATGCAAGACAATCCTGTGCACCAAACCCACCAGTTCATCATGAATGACAACTTCCCTTCCACCACAGCTACCAACTGACACCACAGGTAGTGCAGAGGCAGCAGAGGAGATACCACCAGACTGAGTTCCAGATGTTCTGGGACCCTGTACCACAGCCACAGGAGGCAAGGTAGATGGATCACGAGGAACTGGCCAACCTTGATGCTCTGTAGTTAAGTAGTTATTAATATGTTCTCTTTGATCTTCTCTGCAACGAGAACTGCTTTGACTTCTGTTCTAATGTCATCACTCCTGTGTCTGATCCACAGTATGCATCCTAACACCTGTCTTAGGCACTTCATGTCCATCAACTCATTTCCTCAACCAGTCTGTCTTCACTTTCCAGGTTTCTGTGACAGGAGAAATTGGATAGGCTTACAGTGGCCCACAAAGGCAGCTAGCCACGACTTACCTATGAACCTAAGAAGTGCTGATCGCACCAGTATTTTGTACATCTTACTTTTTAGCTTCTTTGGCATTCTTCTTTCACACACAACCCCTGACACTCAGTACAAGTTGGCATCAGGCCCCCTGATTCTAGCTTTCACCTCCTCATTCAAATATCTCTGTTCTTAAACCACCCCTCTCAGATACTCGAAGCTGTTAACGTGTTCCACTATTTTCCATTCTATTTCAGTTTTCAACTTCAGATTTCCTTATTTGCTGCTGTGACAACTGTCTTGCCTGTACTCGGTTCCTTCCCATTTCCCTTCAGTTTTGTATTCCATTTCCCATTAATTTTCTGATTTTCCTGTTCAGAGTCTGCTTGTAATGCCACATTGAATGCATACAGCAGCTTTGTTGACCTGTCACCTTCATACTGTTTGATAATGTAGTCCATCACTAATATAAAAAGTATAAAGTCAGAACTGAAACCTCATGAACCTTCACTTCCACTAAGAATCCCTTTGTGAGTTTAAGCACTGTTTGTACATATGGCCCTTGTACATACTCTGCACTAATTCTGCCAGTATTTCTGGAACTTTGAACCATCACAGGACTGCCCAAATCAGCTTTGTTGGGACCTTTTTATATGACATCTCCAATTCTAGAGATGTCCATTTTGACTATTTTATTCTCTTTAACTTCTTCTCCACTATCTGTCTCACTGTGAACATTTATTCATTATTCTACATTCTGAGACAAATCCAATCTACTCATCTTCCATCCTTCTTTCTGCTCCTCTGTATATTCATTTATCAATTACCTCTATAATGCCCAGAGTTCTGGATATCCCTTTTATTCTTGCACACTGACACTAGAATGCTTATCCTTAGTCAACTGGCATAGGCCTTTTTCATAATACTACCATGAGTACCCTCAAGAGGCACTTTTTCCCAAATTAATTCAACATCTTGATCATATTTACAATGACCGCATGTTAGTCTGCTGTTTTCCGTGAATTCATTTTCCTGATGTGTGTGTGTGTGTGTGTGTGTGTGTGTGTGTGTGTGTGTGTGTGTGTGTGTGTGTGTGTGTGTGTGTGTGTGTGTGTGTGTGTGTGTGTGTATATAAATATATATATATATATATATATATATATATATATATATATATATATATATATATATATATATATATTTTTTTTTTTACTAGGGGTGCTGATCAATACAGAACAATTTCAAGTTCAGCCCAGGTGAAATACAAAACATTTCACAAACAAAAAATATAAGTAATAGAGTATTTCAGACTAGTTACATAGAGAAACAATATGTGTACATTCCAGTGTGTCAACAGAAAACTATGTATGCACATTATAGTGAACAAGCAGAGAGTAATGTATAATATTTAGTTGCTAAAGTGAGTCAACCTTCAGTAAATCTGAGAGGGGATAAGGGGCATAGAAAGGAGGTCAGCATGATATGCTAGGTGATTTGCCCTGTGTTGAAGCAAAAGCATTCAGCTATAATAAAGAATTGTTTTTTGAGTTTGGAGTATGCGTTGATTGGTAACCATTTTAAATGCTGAGACATGCTAAAGTGAGTTACAAAATATGGTGACTGATTGTCAGAAACATGAACATGCAAAAATTAAGTCAGAGATGGTTATTTCCTAGAATATTTCCTTTCCTCTGAGGTATGACAATGTTGGAGTTGGTATATATAAGTTCTTGGGGTGTGGGGGGGGCAGAAAAAGAAGTTTAAAATAAAAGAGTGATTTTCCAGATTCACTCTTCTTCTGGATTTTTGGACTTTTTTTCTGGCTTGTTGGCACTCGGCATTTTGAGTGCAGACATTTCTATAGGGAGTGCAGTTGCCAAATCTGGAATTTGCCATTACTGGACACTTGATAGCCATCATCATCAATTCATCATAATGGCCAGTCAGGTTGTTTATACTCATTAAAATTGAGGATATTGAAATACTGAATGAATAGGACATTGGATGATTTTGACAGCTTTGAAGGTTTGAACTAATGCTATTAACAGAACAATAGTCAGATATTGTTATACTAAATGGCAATTGTACAGGAGTATAACAAAAACATATTAGTTAACTTTTACATTACACACATATTATAGGCTTACAGCATTTTTTGACTAGTGAACACAAATGATTAACCCAAAATATGTTAAGCAACATCGATCACCAGTAAATTATTCAAAGTCAATGTCCAGTGTTTGTGCAAATACGTAATCATTAATCACGGTTGTTTACATTTGTACTTTTGCTGAGAAGAGGCAGTTTTCAGTAGCTGATCTTCTTCTTCTTTTTCGGCTGTTTGCATTAGGGGTTGCCACAGTGGATCATCTGTTTCCATTTCTTCCTGTCCTCTGCATCTTTCTCTGTCACACCAACCATCTGCATGTCCTCTCTCACCACATCCATAAACCTTATCTTAGGCCTCCCTCTTTTCCTCTTAACTGGCAGCTCCATCCTTACCATCCTTTTCCCAATATACACAGCATCCCTCTTCAGCACATGTCCAAACCAACGCAATCCCCCCTCTCCGTCTTGTCTCCAAACCGTCCAACCTGAGTTGACCTTCTAATATACTGATTCCTAATCCTGTCCATCCTCGTCACACCTAGTGCAAATGTTAACATCTTTAACTCTGCCATTTCCAGCTTGGACTCTTGCCTTTTTGTCAATGCCACCATCTCTAACCCATATAACATAGATGGTCTCACTACCCTCTTGTAGACATTCCCTTTCACTCTTACTGGTAACCATCTGTCACAAATCACTTCTGACACTCTCCTCCACCCATGCCACCCTGCCTGTACTCTCTTCTTTACCTCTCTTTCACACTCACCATTACTCTGAGCTGTTGATCCGAAGTACTTAAACTCATACACCTTCGCCAACTCCACTTCCTGCATTCTCACTATTCCTCTAGCCTCCCTCTCATTCACACACATATATTCTGTCTTTGTCCTGCTGACCTTCATTGCTCTACTCTCTAGAGGATATATCCCCTTCTCCAGGGTCTCCTCAACCTGGTCCCTACTGTCACTACAGATGCTGTCTGATCTCATCTGTCAACCTGTCCATCACCACTGCAAATAAGAAAGGGCTTAGAGCTGATCCTTGATGTAATCCCACCTCCACCTTAAATGCATCCATCACTCCCACCGCAGACCTCACCACTGTCACACTACCCTTGTGCATATCCTGTACCACTCTTACATACTTCTCTGACACTCCCAACTTCCTCATACAATACCACAACTCCTCTCTAGGCACCCTGTCATATGTTTTCTCTAAGTCCACAAAGATACAATACAAATCCTTCTGACCTTCTCTATATTTCTCCATTAACACTCTCAGAGCAAACATCACATCTGTAGTGCTTTTTCCCGGCATGAAACCATGCTGCTGATCAGTAATCATCACTTCCCTTCCTAACCTACCTTCCCCTACTCTTTCCCATAACTTCAAGCTGTGACTGATCAATTTTATACCTCTGTAGTTACTACAGTTCTGCACAACACCCTTATTCTTAAAGATAGGTAACAAAACACTTTTTCTCCACTCCTCAGGCATCATCTGACTTTCCAAGATTTCATTAAACAATCTGGTTAAAAACTCCACTGACATTTCTCCTAAGCACCTCCATGCTTCCACTGGTATGTCATCTGGCCCAACAGCCTTGACATTCTTCATTCTCTTCATAGCTGCCCTTACTTCCTCTTTACTAATCTGTTTCACTTCCTGATTCATTATCCCCACATTATCCAACCTTCTCTCTCTCTCTCTCTCTCTCTCTCATTCTCTTCATTCATCAGCCCCTCAAAGTACTCTTTCCATCTGCTCAACACACTCTCCTCTCTTGTGAGTACATTTCCCTCATTACCCTTTATCACCCTTTCCTGCTGCACATCTTTCCCAGCTTGGTCCCTCTGCCTAGCCAATCAGTACAGGTCCTTTCCTCCCTCTTTAGTTTCCAACCTTTCATACAACTCTCCATATGCCTTATCCTTAGCCTTAGCCACCTCTCTCTTTGCCATGTGCCTCATCTCCTTATACTCCTGTCTGCTTTCTTCATCTCTTTGACAATCCCACTTCTTCTTCACCAGCCTCTTCCTCTGTATACTCTCCTGTACTTCCTCATTCCACCACCAAGTCTCCTTGACCTCCTTCCTCTGTCCAGATGTCACACCAAGCCCCTTTCTTGCTGTCTCCCTTACCAGTTCTGCTCTAGTTACCCAGCTATTCAGTAACTCTTCACTACCCCCAAGTGCCTGTCTTAACTCTTCCATGAACTCCACTTCACGATCACACTTGTTCAACTTCCACCAATTAATCCTTGGCACTGCTCTCACACTCCTCCTCCTTTTCTTGAACACCAACATCATCCAACAGAGTGCCATTTTGTGCTGCCTAACTAGACTTTCCCCTGTCACAACTTTACAGTCTCCAATCTCCTTCAGACTGGCCCTCCTGCATAGGATATAATCCACCTGTGTGCATTTTCCTCCACTCTTGTACGTCACCCTATGCTCATCCCACTTCTTAAAATATGTATTCACCACAGCCATGCCCATCCTTTTCACAAAATCCACTATCTGACCTTCTGCATTCATCTCCCTAACACCATACCTACCCATCACTTCCTCATCCCCTCTGTTCAAGGGTGCCCGCAGGCAGGTGCAAGGGGGTGCACTTGCACCCCACTGGAACTGGCAAGCTGAGAAATTCAATGCATTTTAATTTACGAAATATTTTTTTTTAAAAGGGTGTTCCTCTTTAAGAATGCCCTTTTCATCCTGTTCAGTCACACAGACGCAACAAGTGTTTGCGACCTATTTTCATTTTCTGTGTCTGTGCAACTGATGGCTTGCGTCTTTGTCTTTCGCGCCTGCTGGGAATTTGAATTCAAGAGGACGTTCGGATTGCACGGATGAAGTGAGAGGTAGGTGTGCATAATCAGTGAAGTTCAAGAAAGAATTACGTGTTCACTATGCATTTACAATTCAGCTTCTTTAGGAGTGCTTTACACTGCTTGGGTTACGTTACTATTACTAATATTTGAATTTTTCAAGATAGCGGCATTATTAAACTCATCTTAAACTGATTTGTTGTTTGAGTCCTGCACATTCTCTGCAGTAGAATGCTAGCTATTTTTATTTAAAGCAGAGTCTCCAGGTTCATTTAAGCTGGTTTGGTGAATGAGAAAAATTCTTTAATGGTGAGAGCTATTAACATCTGTTATACAAGGCTTTAAGTAAGGGATGACTTAACAGCCCATAGGAGGAAAACTATATGCTTAGTAATAAAGTAAGAAGGGCAAATATATGAATTAGTAATAATGAAGAATCAACCCAATAATATCAGTTAGAAGATTTTATGTTTAGACAAAATAAGGCCTGGTGACTCATGATGAGTTAAGAAGGCAGGTTGACAGAATTCAATATTTGAGTAAACCCAGGCAGGTAAGCTAAAGGTCCAGACATCGTTGCTACATGTTCTTTTAAAACAATATAGTGAATACTAAAAGCAGCACAAAAATGAAATTTCAAATATAAGCACAGACCAGCTAAAGATGGTTCCAGACTTTTTGGCTGACTTAACATGCAGCCATGGGATCACTTGCAGCTGTTAGTGACACGGCCTTCTGAGCAGGAGCAGAAGCGTGGTTTACTTTCTCTGCAAAGCTGGTCATTATTTCTCAGAACTAGACAGTCACAATATATATGATGGAACAGTCCATTATATTTACAGTGTTATACTGGCCATTAGGCCTAAAACAGTGCAAAGGAGTTGGTCAAAGATTCACTCAAGCAAATGAACTGACAAAAAATAAAAATTAAACAAATGAGATGTTCAGGCAGTTGGATAACATCATCTCTTAACTCAAGTGCTCATTAAATCAAGTGGCTGCTAAGGACAAAGTCCAAGAAAGGAATCAAGTGAATAAGACAAGACCTGCATCTAACTAATCAAATACATACAAGTATTTAGTAATGATTAGTGGAGTGTCACTGTGTGCGTTTGTGTGTTTTGTCACTTTGTTGTTTATATTTTTTTCTTTATAATAAAATGTACTTACATGTGGTGTAGTTAATTTATATATCAATTAAGTAGTAAAAATAAAATGAGCAGTTTAGCAAATGTGATCTTGAGTACATATTGAAAAAAATCAATGTAATACTTAAAACAGCTAATATGTATATGTACTGAATAATCTGAAAACATTAAACATGAAGAATTCAAATGGAAAATAGAGTGAAGATAACAGTTCAGTTTATCTGTCAAAGAGATTGCACCAGCATGATTTAAAACATTGTACAATACTCAGTACCGAATAATCTAAAGGTATTACACATGAATGGTTAAAAAGAAAATGTACTATAGCTTGTTTCTATTTTGCCTGTCACATAAACTGCATCATGTTGCCTATCACTGTGTTGCTTAGAAATTAAGTTCAGAATATTGTCAATTTCTAAATCACAGCATTATGCCCCATTAATGTTCATGTTTTTAGTTGTGTGAAAGGAAGAAAAAATACAGCCCAATATGCTTGCTTAAAGATATACTTATAAAATAAAATTTAAAGAATTGTTAATCAGAAAAAAATGCAAAGTGGGGAAACATTAATGCAGACCTAATGTAGGGCATCAAAAGGTACTAGCCAGCATTTTTCATAAAGTTTATTTTCACATTCAGACAGATTCAGTAAGAACATTTCTAAAAAATATAAAAGAGAAAATAGCTATGGGATGCTTTAGTAATATGAACCAACCAGACAGATATGCTTCACAGTGGAGCAGCAAAGTTAAACACAGTGCAATATTTGCTCATGTCAGTACAAAAATAAATGAAATATAGTAGTGGAGGCAGTTATTTATAAAACAATCACCTTTAGATGGAATGAACTATCTGCCTTTTTCTACCTAAGAAGTATATGTAGGTGTAACTGATTTGAACTACTGCTTTCTCGTGTAAAAGGAGTAGCTTTTTTCATGAGCAGGGAATGTTGTCAGCATACACACACACACACATACATACTCATAATGTAACATGCATAACTATGGACCATTTGGAGTCTCTCTAGTTCACAGCATGTCTTTGCGATATGGAAGTAAAAGGCAAAACAGGTTCAGCCAGTGAAAACCCAAACAAACAGGGAGAGGTCCTACAAACTCTAACATAAAAAGGCATCCCAGCAAGGAGTGCTGTGAGGTAGTAAGGCTAATTACTGCGTCTCCCTCCATACAAACTATGTCCCCCCAACAATATGCATTATTATATAGGTGTATAATTACAGGAAAATGAAGATAATTCAGTGCTTATTAACTACTCAGATAGCACTACAAAACTGCTGCAGAAGTTGCACATTAGTTTCAACAACAGTAGACTTCAACTGAATCAAATGACACAATTAATTCTTCAGATGGCACACACACAAGCCTCTTGCACCTCTTATAATATTATAACAACAAACATTAAGCCTGGTATGGTAGAGATAACAGCTCAACTAGTAAGGGTTGTCATCAATTTTTGGTGAAAGCCTGTTTAAAAAAAAAGCTCCAGTACAAACCAAAAGCATTGCAGAAATGCAGTAACTGAAACATCTAACAATATCAAAATTGCACTCCAAAATAATGTCTATAAAAAATGGCAAACAGAATACAATAAGTAGTTTGAAGAGGACCCCCCCCACCCGATGTAAATCTGTTATGTATACTAACTCAGTTTGCATAAAATTGGAGAAAGGGGAAAATATGCTGTCACAAAAGGAAATACTGACAGCCCAGATATCAGGAATTTTGTAAATAATTCTAAGTCATTTCTGAATATTGATATGATTCATACAGAAGTGTGTGTGCAAAGGTGTAAAGTACTGAGCAAAAATGTAACAGCATGCCCTGCCAGCTTAGAATAGAAATGTATATAAACTATTGTAATTGTGTAAATGTATATGTTTTAACAATTGAAACTAGAATATAGTTGTGTCCTAGTTGCCTGTTGCACATTTTTGTTGCATGTTGTGAGAGAACGATACTGTCAGTTTTACTTTTCTTTATTTTTTTTTATGGGGCTGCTATCAGCCATTAAGGATAGAGTGGCATCTGCATCCATGTTAACTATTGCCTGCCTGGAGGTGGCCTTACTGAAGGTATAACTGCTGTCTGAATTAATTTTGGCCTGTCTGACATCACCCATTATTTCTGTAGTAGTATGTAGTACTTCTGCTCTGCTCCTGTGTCCACCCCTTGTTAGAGAGCTGTGCTACAACAACTGTTAACAATTAGTTCCAGCTGGAGTGTTATGATGTACACCTGAAATTTTCATGGTCTGCTGAAATACAAGCCTGCACAAGATTGAGTTGTGCTACTGTTTTCTATCTGTGCATATTTCAAATGTTTACATGTAGTTATTAGTATTTTTATTTAAAGTATGTATGCATCCTAAGTTCAAAAGTTTTCAGACACTGTGGGATTGGGAGTTTCCATAACTTCAATTGTGCTACTTATAAATAATTCGGTTTGAAATTTGGAACACTTTTTATTGGACTTTGTCCTGATGTGACAAGACATTGGCTGCTGGTTAGGTTTTATAGTTTGTTACTCTTTCTGAATAAATATATTTTAGATTTTTTTTTTCTTAGAATACAACGCTGCACTCAAGTTTAGAGATGGGTTAGTATTTGGAATAGTAAACTTTCAAAATATGAAATGTGGTGACATTAGATCTGTTTATTTTCTTAAACATAGGGTTTTGTTTATTTAGTAGTTGTTGCCTGACCCTGTTGAAGGTGAAGGTGAAGCTCCAGTAAGTGTATTGTAAAACCCATCTTGGCCAAATAAAGGTACTGATTGCTTCACCTCTGTGTTCCAGCTTCTGCCCATATGCAGTTGGTTAAATAGGAAAAGGCAAATAGAATATTTTGCAGTACTTATCAGGAGAATTATGTTGTACTGTTTGCATTGTTGTCACATCTTCAAGGAGTGCTGATTTTTGCTGGTGATCTACCTTAATTGATAAGGAAGTCCCAAACATAAATATTTTTTTGAGAGTGGCTAGCATTACAAATCACAGGATGGAAGACCAAAGAGGGGGGTTGTTGTTGTTCTTAACTGTTTTTACTTACTTCTTACTTTGAGGCAGAAATCTGTTTTCTTAGTAGATTAATAGATATTTTAATGAAGTGTTGTATTGGTCGCATTCAGGATGGATTAACATTGCCTTCTGCAAGTAGTTTTGATTTAAGCATATTGCAAATTAACTCCCAAAGTGACAGTGTTCTTGTCACTACAGGATGTTTACTAAGGTGAGAGTATGCAAAGAACTACATGTATAACGTTATCATGGAGAACATAACATTTACTACAGGTTTAAAAAGACATGGCTTACTAATTTACAGATATGCAGAGACATGCACAGTATTTTTAACTGTTATGTTCTGGTGTTTATGCATTTTTATTATATGCTGGGGTCTTTATTGCTGCTTATCGAAAAAAGCTGTTTTCTAGACTCTAAAGGTTAGAAAGAGGTGTTTTATACACTTCAAGGGTTGTGACAAGTTATGAGCAGTTTACAAATCATAAAGCATTATCTTCTTCCCCTGTCATACTGTATTTTTATTTAATTGTTTTATCAGTTAACATTAAGTAATGTGCATTCAGTTACGGAATTGTATAGTAAATTCACAGAGAGACATTGTTTGGTTTCTGTTACATGATGTACTCTTCTTTTTTTTGAATCCACATAAAGGTCAGATTTTTTTTTTTTATTTTACATTTGTTTACCGGGGAGGTCCGACTGGACAAAGCTGTCCATTTTCAGCAGAGGCCCAGGGAGAAAAGCTCCAGAACAATTGCTAACATACTATACATAAGATATTTACGTGAGCATTGTGGTTTACACAGTTATAAAATATAGCAGATATATGATTACATAATATATTTACATAAGCATAATGGTTTAGACATACAAATAAAAGTATAGTAGGTAGTAACATATGATTGTTCATACAGTATGTTTAGTAGAGATAATGTTGAAGATGTACTAAAGATAAGACAAGAAAGGAAAAACTAAAAAAGCAATAGCCAGATTGTCAAAGCAGGAGAATATAGACGAGTTCATGTGAGGTTCATTGACATTTTAAGGGAAACTGTGAAGACTGTGCATAAAACACATATTCCTATCCAGAATTCATACCTCAGCCTCAACCGCTTAGAGCAAAAAAATCTGGACAAAGAATAAAATTATGGGGGAACAAGTAGGGAAACATTTTAAATATTGCTCTTACAAACTTATAAAGTTGATAGAATAATAGGTTTTGCATTAGCATGAAATTTCTGAAGGATGTGGACTCTTCAACTCAAATGTTTATCATTATTTAATGACTTCAATCCTCAGCTATTTGCCAGAAAAGTACAGATTTTAGGAAGAACACACAAAAGATATGAGGCAAAAATCTGGACATTCTGCGAAAATCTGTTCATTTGAGAGGTATAATGGTGTTTACTGCAGTATTAAGTTTTCTTTGCATAGACATGTACAAAAGCAAAAATCAACTAGTTTTATGTATTTATTTTTTGTTGTTGTCCAGGTTAGCATGATACACATGTTAATCATTGGTGTAGCTGAAACACATCAGAAAATGTTTTTTTTTAATCCTATACCTGACACTTTTTTTGTTTGTTTTTGTTCAGTAACATCATTGATAGAAGATCTGCAAGATATTGACTACAAAGGTAGTAGTAGCCCATTGGATTCTTTAGGTTGTCTTACAACTTCAATGCCAATGCATCAGACAAGAAGCAATCATTCAGATATAGTAGCAATATGATATAGTTCATTATTAATAGCAATTTGTTTTCAGAATTCTTCACATTGTAGGTTTTACATCATTTTAAGATGCAGATAAAATAAGTTGAACAATGTTAATGGTGGAAAAGCGAGACGTCAGTGAAGAAACTAATGAGTCAAGATAGGGAATAGAAATACTTGTTCTGTAATAACTCTCAAAATCCATGCCTACTGTGTTTGCTCGGTGTGTCGACTGCACATCCTTGGCAACACTAACTCAATACCAAGTTTATCTGCTAGTGATCTTGCCTTACTGAGAATGTCATTCCTAAAGTGCTCTTCAGCATGGTTGCGGTGGTCCTTGAATATTTCAATGAGTCTGTTGATGTGTTGTTGAGCCTCTACTATATCAAGTTGAACACACTGAAACATCTGGGCAACAGGCTCAAGAAGTGATGAGTAATTTGCATTAATGAAGAGAAAAATCAGAAATGTGCACGAAGAGCAAGCGCTGAGTAACATATGTGCATTTGGTCTGGTTTCACCAGCAGTGCTCTTCTGAAGATCAGCAAGGCAGTCAAATATTTTCTCAAAGTTCTGACTAAACACACAAATGGATTTATATTTCTCGATCCATCGTGTCTCACACAGAAGAGGCATATTTGGTACCAATGCTTGTCATTTTGGACTGTCATGGAAAAAAATAATCTTCTTGATAACACCAACAGCACTACATATTTCAGGAACATCATTCAGATAATTGACTACAAGGTTTAGTTTGTGAGACGCGCAGTGGATAAAGGCTGCTTTTGGATACTCTTCACGAATCTTTGCCTGACCACCATTCTGGATGCTTGCCATTATGGAGCAGCCATCATAGCCTGTCTGAGTAATTTTTCCAGGTCTAGACTGCACTTTATGCATTCACTGACAATGACATCTGATACAGACTATGCATCTCTCACAACAATGGGAACAAAAACCACAAACTCTTCTCGAATACAATCATCATCAACAAACCAAATGCCCAGTGACAACTGCTCAATGTCTGAGATATCTGCAGTTTCATCTACCAATACACTAAATCCAACTGCCCTGTTTGCTGCACAAACAATCTCCTTTTGAAGTACATGTTTGTATTCTGCCAACAGCTCATTTTGCACCCTATGGGATGTGTACCAAGCATTTCCTGCAGCTGTTTCACTGTGCTGTTTCAGTATTGTGTCACCAGCTTCAATACGAAAATCTAACAAGTAACACAAATTTCCACCAGAGCCTTCTTTTCCACAGAGAGGAATGTCATGGGTTGCACAGTAAATAATGGTAGATACAATTGGTTCCAATTTATTTTTGTTCTCTGCAATTTGTTTTGCTACTGCTGCATCTAGCTGTGGAATAACAGCTGTTTCTGGCTTCTGTCGTGTTCGTGTATGAGAAAAATTGGAAGCATCTTCAGTAGAACCTTTGTGCCATGATGATTGCATGTGATTTCTTGCAAGACTCATTGAAGGCATTATATTTTGTGCACACACTAGTGATGAAGCTGCCTTGCAACCCACGGTGAAGTGACTGAGGAAATAATACACAAGTTAAGCAGAGTGGGCCTTTCAAGAGAGGAGAATATGCAAGCCACGGTGAGTACTGAGACAACCAACTATATCTGAATATAGTTGGTTACTAAATAATAACATGCATTTCAGTTTCAGACTTCATATCATTCAGAAAATTCATTCTAACACAAATCCTTTTATTCTAGCAACTTTCTAATGTGTCCCTAGTTATGGGCCTTTATCCCCAACATTATAACAGGCTTTGTCCAGATTTCTTGTGTTAACAGATTGAGAGACATGGTGTGTATGTGTGTCTGTATGTATGTATAAGAAAGAGTAAGCACACCCCTCAGCTGTCCAGGTTTTTGGAGAATGCCCAGATTTTGCTCCATATTCCTCCTAAAAAGCATTGAAGTTGTTAAATAATGACAGACATTTGAGTTTTAGACGTCATATCCTTTAGAAAAATGCATACTAACATAAATCCTGCTATTCTAGCAAAGTTCTAAGTTCATGAGAGCAATATTTATAATCTGCTCCTATTTACTTTAGGCTTTGTCCAGATTTCTTGCACTTAGAGGTTGAGGTGTGTGCTAGAGAGAGTGAAATGCCATAGAGTTAGCAGGTGGAATTTATTTTCAAGTGCATTTTCAAGGAATTGTGAGCTTCAAGGGAAGAGAATTTTACTGCTGCTCATGTTAAGCCTGCTTAAAATGTGCAACTGATTTGTTTAGCAAATAGTATCACTATTGTGGTATATAATTTTTAAAGCAGCACAGCAGGTAGCATACTTGCATCTTGATACAGAGGGCTATAGGTTCTACTTCCACAACATGTAGATTTGTATTTTAAGGGGGTATATGTCCTCCTTTGGATGAGATGCCTAATAACTATGAACTTGTTTTTCAGCTTGCCAACCATTCCCTATTGCAATATACTAGCTTACCATTTTTTTGATATACCGTAGGTAATTTATTTTTCAAGGGCAGCAGGCAGTGAATTTGTAGATGAAACACTGAATATATAGTTGTTTTCTAGCAACAACCTCTTTACTGGTTTCAGATCTCTTTAATGTGGAATTATTCGGATGAGTTTTACTTCTGCAAAGATTCTGCATATTGATTGATATTGGTGGATTGTATGACAGAAGTTTGAGTAGAGTGGCCCTTTATGGTTGAAATGTTCTGAATTGGGCAGGTTGTCATTATTGGTTCATATGATTTGTTTCATTGCTTAAAGGAAAAGTGTTCAGAACTATAAATTTAAAACACACACTAACAAGTGGTGCTGTATTATACAAGGGATATAATTCAATTATTATATAGTATAATTAATACAGTCAGGAAGGTGAATCAAATAACTTTTGCATGGTTCTAAAAATGTGTGCAAGGAGCCTATGATTTGAAAACAGCCCAAAGGTAAACTTACCCTGCCACTGGCCAGATGCATTTTCTTTGAATGTGGGTTTCAATGTTGTTTCAGTGAATGTGGGTTTCAAAGGTAGAGAAGTTTTAATGCTAAGTCTCTTTTCATTGTAAGACTATTGCTTTGTTTAGATTTAGTAAATGTCTATCAGTGTTTGTGCTATAAAATTTGAAATAAAAGTTGTAAATGAAATCCAAATATCTGTAATCATTGTAGAAGTAAAGCATAAAACAGTATGCACACTGAGAGATTTGAACAGTGTCTATGACAAATGGGGAAAAATAGCCAAGTTTTGGGACACTGGAATGGCTGCGTGGACAGGGGTGGGAGTTGGTATGTGTGGGTGGGGGCAGCAGAAGGGGTGGGGCTGCATGGGTGGGGCTTGGATTTGCACTCCCCTGCAAAAAAAGTCCTGTGGGCTCCCTTGCCTCTGTTCCCTTCACCTTTCAGTAGCTGATGATTACTGCAAATAAACTCACATAGATTACTGCATGACACACTGAAATTTATCTTTACCATTAACTCCGCCTTCACCAAGTCTGTGTTTAGTCTATTTCTGCTGTTAGACCAAAGTTCATTCATTATGTTGAATACTGTCTGACATAAAGCATTTGAGACCAGGAGACTGACAGAACGTATGAAACAATATGAAGCAGTTGAATGTCATTTGGAGACAATACACTTATTTTATTTTATTTATTTTACATTTGTTAACGGGGGGTGACTGAGCTGAAAAGGCCCCTTT
The DNA here is from genome assembly GCF_019279795.1 of Protopterus annectens. Lineage (NCBI taxonomy): Eukaryota > Metazoa > Chordata > Ceratodontiformes > Protopteridae > Protopterus > Protopterus annectens. The sequence goes on along the minus strand of NC_056726.1, from coordinate 1,871,868,820 downwards.
TCAAAAGAGGCCTGAGGAGAAAAGCTCCATACAGAAAAATAATTACAGATACCTTTAGATATTTAGACTTAAAAACTTTACCCACCTTTCACCGACCTATGTTGTTGACTGTACAATGTCAATTCTAACTTTTCAAAGAATGCAAAATTCTTCATAAAACTTGTCAGTATCAAGAGTTATGCCTTTGATATTTTCAAGTATTGTCAACATATCCTGCCACTGGATATCACTGTCTAACATGAGAACAGTAAAATGCTTGTAAACGTATTCATCATAGTTATACCATTTATGCAAATAAGACAAACAGCAATAAAAAAATGAGGTGCTTCCTGTTCAAATTTTTGTTGCATTTCTGCAGTCACAGCATCAGAATGAAGTAGTTGATATGCCGAAGAACTATAGAATTTGTCACTTCAATTTTGTTGCAGCTTGCACTTCATATGTTTCATAATGGCAAGCAATTCAGCAGCTGTAGTGCATTCGACTCTAAGCATCAGACAGCATCTTCAAAAACAGTCATAACATTGTGAATCAGAGAGAGTGAGCACTGAGGTAGAGTACTGTCACTGTTGCAGGAAAACCCATCCCATAGCAATGCTGCAACTTTATCTTCATCTTGATATGTAAAGTAAGACTTTAGTGCTGGCCAATATAACAACACTGTGTCAATAGCAGGCAGCAGGCTTAACCAATGCATGGGCACATAGCCTAGCAGTTTGCAGTATTCCATTTGCAAACATCAAAGAATTCCTTAAGTTCATCAGATTTTTTGGCTGATATTGAAAATTAATTGTAAGGTTTGATAACAAATGATTCAGCATGAAACCTGGATGCCTTTAATTCCAACATCACACAGTGTTTGAGGATATAACATTTGCAATTTGCTTGTATCAAATTTTTGCTTGCAATATGCAACTTCTGAAATATTGACATATGATTTCCAAAGTTTACAGATGCATTGTCTGTACTGTATGAGGTAACCACATCTAAACACTGGCTATAAGCTGCAATGATATATTTAATTCTATCAGCAATTGCTGGTCTGGTTTCATCATTATCTTGATAAAAATCCATTAGTCCATTCTTCACACATTCAGTTCTCGAAAAGTAGTGAACAGTCAATGGAAATAACTTCTTATTGCCTTTGTTTGAATCATCTGATCAAATTCCAAAATAATGAGCAAATTTAACAACATTGATGCAAAAATTCCTGTTCATCCTAACATAACTTACTGCTTTTGTATGGCCACATAAAATTTTAGAAGCTATGGCTGAATCCAAGAATAGTTTTGCCAGAAGCTTGTTGCCACAGTCCTGACTATTTTAGCTGTGGTGATGCATAACACCATGATGCAAGTGTTGGTTCTTCTGCTGTACCAACGTCTTCTTCTGGTGTATTTTTTCAAACAAAAAATGCAGAAATCACATGAAACTGCTTTTGTGTCATTAACACATTCTTGTGCTTGGATGACTCAGCATGTCCTTCTTCCCCTCATATTTAACAGCAAAGGACTGTCAACAAAGTGTGAAGTTTGTTGTGTCATCATCAGTTTTTGATAACCATAAAACCCCCTTCGGTGATCCACTCTTGTTTGAAAACACACAGCCTTCTCTTCTTTCTCTTTATAGTGTCCATTTTATGTGAATCAGACTTATCCAAATTTGATGATTCAGATTGATACTATTACTAAAGTGTTCAGTAAATTTTGAACATGACACCATAATTACTGGGTACTAGCATCTAGCGATGAGTAGACAAAGAAACATTTTTGCCTGTAAAGATTATAAATAGATGTTACTTATCAACCATCACCAGCTATGGTGCCAGAATCCAAAGAATGTAAAACAAATTGATTGTGATTTCTACCATACCAATTTTGAAAACCACTAAACTATTGAATTGCATTTCATGCCAAAATTTTTAAGTTGTTTGAATTTTGATTATTTACTACCATCCAAGTTGCCTGGCTTGCATTAAATTGCAAGACTGTACTGATCAGGAATACAGGATTATGGAGTATGATTCTATTGATATGTTAGAAATGACAGTACAATAACATTAATTATGGCAATATAGGACCAAATTCCTGGACAAATCTCATCCTGACCTGGGCACTGGCAATCATTAATTTCTGAACTGTCCAGGTGAATCCAGGACAGTTGGAAACCCTCCTAGGGAGCCAAGTTTATTTCGATTAGACTGATGAGTAGAGCTTGCAAAAAAGTAGATATCTGGAAACAGACTGCATATGCTGTGCTGTTGAGCTTGGTTTTAGGGGTAATTACAGTTGATGTTTTTGTATGTAGCATCTCAGGATATATGAGGAGGTATGAGGGGGCCTCTTCATGAAATTTACATGCAAGTGAAACAAATGTCTGGGATTGGATTAGTTTATAGAGCTGGGATTCTAACAGTAGATTAGGTCTTTTTTGGGTTGCCATTTGGCTTTTTCTAGGGCAATACAGTGATGCATACAGAGAGATGAGTTTGTATTGAATCAGCAGGTACTATAGTCTGGAGTGCTGATTTGTTTTTATTGGGGATAGAACTAAAATAGGAAGTCCATACTGAAGTTGAGAAAGAATATCTCATTTGCCAGTGACTGCTTTGGCTGACTGGGAAAGAAAAGGACAGATTTGTTTTGGCTTCAGATGAAGAAGTTTACTAGTGCTCTCACTCTATGTGGAAATAGAAGATTAAATACTGATTAACCCATAATCCTAGGTATTAGAAGGTGGAGGCTGTTTCTATGGAATGGTTGTGTAAATCAAGGATAGCTAAAGATTCAAGTGCTTTGTGAATTTTCTGTGGAATTTCAAAAAGCATAGTTTTGATTTTTGAGGACTTCAGAAGTAGTTTATGGCTTATGAGCCATTGGTGTAAATCAGACAGGAGTTGGTCCTAAATGTTAGTGTGAATATAACCTGATCAGTAAATGGCCATGTCATCAGCAGAAAGACTGATTATGAGATAGGAGAGGTCACAGGGAAATGTGATAATAAATATGGCAAAGAAGACAGGAGCAAGAATAGACCCTTTCGATACACCATTTGTAATAGGTGCAATTTCTGAATGAGATGATCCTATCTTAACTCTGGTGTCTGTCAATGAGGAAGTATTTATACCACAGAGTAGCATCTGGACTGATATCAATTTCAGTTAGTTTATTTTGGAGAAGATAGATGTGAATGAGCCCAAATGCCTTTGTATGAAGTCCTCTATGAGTGTTTTCTAATATGTCATTAATTAAGATTCAAAATGTTGTGTTCTTTTCACTTCTTCTACAATGGGTTATTCTTCTTCTTTCATTGCAGTCTCTGTATAACGCAGTACAGCTTCTGAAGATCCTTTTTTTACTCAAAATCTATTGGAAGTATTCATTCCTTCAGCTTTTGATGTCCTTTGAACTGGTGAACAGGTTGTTACTGGCATTGTTTATGAATGGTGTCTAATGAGTATCTTCTTTATCTTTTTTGTTTTTGTCTTACAGCCTTGGTGCAGTATCTTTGCCCCTATCTGCTGAGTCACTATCCAATAGTTTCTCGAGTGTGTCTGATGCCTTATTCTTTGTATTGGCATCTGTTCTCCTACTAAGTTTGCTAGCCAACCAGTATTCATTCTTTGACCTGGTCTACCTTTGCTATCTTCTTTTTTTCCTACATTCTTTTGATATCTTCTGCACTTTTGCATTCCATCGCAACCTTTCCTTATGTACCTTGTTTTCATACCTAGCTTGGCTGCATATCTGTTCTATAGTCTTCACATAGCTGTTTTGAGACAATGCCATTTTTCTTTGCTCCTCCTATTCCTTCTTCTTTCTGAAAAGCTATAGCCCTGTGCAGTTCTTTGAACTTTTGTGCTTTCATTCCTGACAACTTCCAGATTTTGCAACTGATTGTGGTCACCAGTGATTTATACTGTGGATCAATGGTTTACTGAAGATGGCTTTGTAAGCTTTAATCCTACCCCAGTGTCCTTTCCTTATGAGAAGAAAGGTTATGTCAGTTACATGCTAGTCACTCTTGTATGTGATCTTGTGACTGTCTCTCTTTTTGAACCAGGTTCTGGCAACCACTAGCTTTACTAGAAAGGCTCACCCAGACTCTGCTACACTTTGCTGTGAAGGAAAGGTTAGTTTGCTTTTTATTTGTTGTATTTTGTATTACTTTATTGCCTTTTTCTATTTTGAATACTGTGATTTGTTTTCTTTACCTTGTGTTTTACTTGTATACTGCTTTTAACTGCATATTAAAACTTGAAAAGAGACCACAGCTCTGTCTCTTCTGAGTCAGGCAGAAATAAAAAACACTGTCTTTCTAGTTGCCTGACCCTTATGTTAATTTGAACATACATCTCATTTCCTCTCTGCTTTTACTGGCTTGTGTGAGTAAGCACAAAATTATCATTTTGTGAAATCACTCCCCTTCAACTATTTAAATTTATTGGCCATCCTACTGTATTCCATAGTTCCAGAATACAAAAGTAAGCACACCTTTCAGTCTATCTTGCTGTTTTAAAAATAGTAACTCTCCATTAAAATGTAACTTTTTAGACAGGTAAAACTTAAGTTACCTACTTTCACATCTAATTTCTCTAGTGCACACTACAGTGTTTATGATAAACCATTTTTTATCTTACCTTTTAGCATCTATTGCAGGAAAACAAGTTATTGAAGAGTTCACATTCTGCCTTTTAGCAGTCATCTTGGGATTAGTGCTTCTGTTTTCTCCTGGTGAGAGAAGGAGTGCAGTTACATTATTTCCTGAAGACTGCTGATCACCAAAAAGCTTGATAACTGCTTTATAGGTGACAGCTTGGAATCTGTGCTTATATTCTGATCCTGGTGAGAGTAGGAGCAGAGTGCATTGATTCCTGACTCTTTCTGGTTGGAGTCCCTGTGACTAGTACTTGATCTAAAACCTGCTGGAAAGCACTAGGAAGCCTTAAACTGATACAAGCACTCAACTCTCCTTGTTAATAAGGAGAAATTAATCATCAGCCTATAATTGCAAAGTATCTTGCCAAGGGAAGGGAAAACCGCTCTTGTACTTTACAAAAAAAAAAGCACCTAACCAGGCATGTCCAAGGGTCAGCTTCTGGTGATTTCTCCTGTTCACCTGGTGAATTTGGGCATACTGCGGCAATGCAGACAACCCTCTCATCCTACCACCTAACACTACAACCTGCGAGAGTTGCACTTACATAGCCAAACTGGAAGCAAAGCTCTCTCTAGCCAAGATTGTGCTAAGCAATTAAGAGGAGAAGGTTAACACCCACACTACACCTTAAGCAATACATAGCCCTTCAACACCCTCACTACCATCACCCACATAGCAATACTAATCCCACATATGGGGAGGCCCTTAATATTAACCTGCCCAAGTAACAAGGCTGTCTGAAGCTGAAACATAAACAAACACCAATCACGACTAAAGAATCACATAGCTCACAACACCAGTGTGCCACCCAACAACAGCCCTTATGGCAAGACAATATACCCAACACTTTAGTCATAGGCGAATCTATAGTCAGGCACACTGATGTCCCCCTCACTGGGGTTAATAAGGAGAAAATTACAGTCAGCTGCCTGTTGAGTGCCAGGATCTGCCACATAACGCATGCACTCAAGTCACTTCACAACAAGTACAAACACGTCTCTGCCATTGTCCATGTTGGAGTGAATGACTTGAGACATATCTCCCTGGACTACATTAAAAGAGACATGGAAGAGCTCTCAAATCATGTGAACCAGGCAGGTATGACCCTATCCCTGAGTAGCATTCTGCCTCCGCCCAGAATGATACCACAATATAAGGACAAAATGATTGACTTCAACAATTGGCTAAAATTCTGGTGTCATTCAAAGGGGATCCAGTATCTGTCTGCCTAGGATGACATGATTGACAAACCATGATGCTTTGCTAGAGATGATCTAAACCTGTTGCCCCTGGGATTCGGGTTACTGGCTAAGGCTCTTGCCACCCCTATAGTGCCTTTTTTAGGCAAGGCTCAAAGGACAAAACCACCACCGTAACAGGTACAAGTATGCAAAATCTGAAGGTAATGCTACTCAATGCTTGAAGTCTAAACCTCAAAATGCACTCTCTTGAGGCACTCCTAAAAAGGGAGAACATTGATATCTGTGCAGTAACTGAGACCTGGTTCAAGGATCCAGAGAGCACCCTTGCAAAACCAGGCTGCAACTCTTACCACACTTTTTGGCCACCAAACCAGGACCGAAACATTAAAGGTGGAGGAGTGTCCATATTCACCAAGGATATTCAGACTTCCAGGCTAGCTGCCCAACACAATGCATCTGAAATTCTCCAGATGCAACTAACACTAGGTAAGACTGCAATTCAAATTGAAGCTTGCTACAGATCCCCCACCATGCCCCAAGATTCTCACTACACCTTTCTAAATATACTGGAAAATATTAAGATACAGAAAAACAACCTAATACTGTGTGATTTCATCTACCATGCCATTAACTAGGAAAACTACTTGTGTACCAACACCTTTGCCCAAAGGTTCTTGGAATGCATGAATTCCAATGCCCTGGATCAACTAATCTGTAGTCCCATCAGGGGCTCCAATACCCTAGACCTGGTCATTAACAACATGGGAAATTGATGCTCCACACCAGTGGTCACCCCCTCGTTGGTTAGGTCTGACCATAAATTAATCACCTTTGACATCCACATCCCACTCCCACTCCCCAGTAAGGAAACATCAGTAAAAAACTTCTCCAAGGCCAACTTCATGCTACTCAAGTCAGAAGTGACAAACTTCATGACACCCATGCAGATGGGAACTGAAAGTTTGACTGTCGAATCCTACACCAAAGCACTGTATGAGCACAACCACTTGTGCATGATTCGTGCCATCCCAAATAGAACCAAGATGCTCTCCTCCAAAAAAAAGAAGCCAATCTGGTGGTCTCCTGTCATAAACAAACTATACAACAGAAGGAAGAAACTGTTGCAGAAAAGAGGAAAATCCCAGGATGCAAAAAACTCCCTTACCAGTCTTAGTCAGAATCTGGAATCTCTCCTAAAATCCTCCAAAGCTAGTTATGAAAATAAAATTGCCAAGGATTCCAAAGACAACCACAAGGCATTCTATAGCTATGTCAAGAATCTTAATGGCAATGCTCAAATCTGCTCTGAGCTACAACAGAATGGCATTAAATATACCAATCCCAAGGACATTGCCAATATCTTGGCAGATCGATTCAGTGCCAACTTCATCTTCCTCTCACCCCCTAAAGGGCCCATCTCAATACAGAAAGATTGCCAAATACCAATAATCACGGCCACACAGGTAAAAACTGCACTCTCCAAAGCTAAGAATACAACATCCATGAGACCAGACGACATCCTGGGCTGTGTACTACATGAGCTACAAAATGAACTGGCACCTCACCTAAGTGTCATGTTTAATCATAGCCTCACCTCAGGCTTCATGCCCATTGAGTGGCACACAGCTGCAGTTATCCCACTCCACAAGCGATGATAAGACCAGACACATGCAGCAACTGGAAAAAAGAATATAGAGAGTATACACAATGCCTTAGGCTGATTGCCTAAAGCCCTGTTTTTTTGCTTGGTTTCATGCAGGTTTCTGAGGAGTGATCTTTGCCTGGCATGCAAGGCATCCCTAGACCATCCCATCAGTCTGATGAGCCTGATCTGCAAGACATCCTTAGATGTGTACTACATGAACTACAAAATGAACTGGCACCCCACCTAAGTGTCATGTTTAACCATAGCCTCACCTCAGGCTTTGTGCCCATTGAGTGGCGCACAGCTGCAGTTATCTCACTCCACAAGGGGGGATCCACCTTGGATCCTGGGAATTACCGGCCCATCAGTCTGATGAGCCTGATCTGCAAGGCTATGGAATGTATCTTAATGGAACTTATAAACAAAGACATTGGCAACCTTCAAACACTGGACCCCACCCAGTTTGGGTTCATGAAGGGCCAATTGTGTCACCTGAACCTGATTAACTTCTTCGAATCAGTCTCCAGAGCTGTAGACGAGGGTAAGGCAGTCCACACAACCTATCTGGACTTTGCTAAGGCCTTTGACACCATACCTCACTTTGGAATCATAGATAAACTTACTAAGCTGGGCATAAATCCCTACATCACTCATTGGGTTGCCAACTGGCTTACTGACAGAACCCACACTTTAAAAGTAGCCGACTCCACATCCAGGTCCAGACAAGTGACAAGTGGAGTACCTCAGGGTTCAGTCCTGGGACCGCTCTTGTTTGGCATCTACTTCTCTGAAGTACAGGCCAATACTGAGGGACTCTGGCTAACAAAGTTTGCAGATGACTGCAAACTGGAAGCCATTATTGAATCCCCAAATTATGTGGATATTCTACAAAAGGTCCTTACAGAAACAGATGCTTGGTGCTGGAGCCATGGGCTCAAGCTCAATGCCAAGAAGTGCATAGTTATCCCCTTTGGGGAAAAAACATGTACCCATGAATTACCACATAGGTGGCAGTACACTAAACACTGAAAGTGTGATAAGAGACTTAGGAAGACAGGTGGACAGTGGTCTCACCTTCGATAACCACATCGCCACAACAGTCAGGAAATCCTTTTATGTGGCACACCTCATCACTAAGGGCTTTTCATCCAGAAAAAAGGAGGTCATTGTCCCACTGTACTCATCCCTCATTAGACCCATCATAGAGTGCAATGCCCCATTTGGTATGTACCTCACAAGACATCTGCAACAACTGGAAAGGCCACAGAAACACCCCACTAAAAGAATCACAGGCCTAAAGCAGATGCCCTATGCTGACCGACTAAAAAAACTTCAGCTATACTCTGTTGTACATCGTCTAATCAGAGGCGCTCTCTGCTTAATATACAAGACCATGTCAAACCCAGAGCTGTTGGACATGCTACACTTAAAGAAATCCCAATCCATCAGAGCCACCTGCACCATGGTCCTAAACCTTGTTGTCACAATGAACAAAACATGCCAGAGGGATAGGTTCCTGACCCAGAGATTCCCCATACTCTGGAATAGACTGTCCATACATGTCAAGCAGAGTGCCTCCTTGGCCCTCTTCAAAAGGAACTTTGATGACTGGATGGGAGATAGGAAATTTACCCTGGGGATCAAGTCAGTCACCCTGCTAGACAGGGGTCCAGGGAAGTACATATTGTGGGAAGAAATAGCCAGGGAATTGTTATGACTAGGCTTGTATAGGCCCTAGGGCCAATAGTCTAGTACCAATCTATGAACCTATGAACCATCAAGTTATTTGTAAGACAGAATTCTAGAATGACTTCTCGTTTACTCCTATTGTCCCACCCATGTGGACATGGGCAGTGCACATATCCTGTTCTGTGTGTCCCAATATTAGCATTCAGGTCCCTCATAACCAGCAGCAACTCATGTTGTCCTACTTTATTGATTAAGTCCTGCAACTGTTGCCTGATTGCATGTTTCTTCTCACTATCTCAACCCTGTTATGGAGTATATCTGTGGTTATGAATATTGCTCTATATTTACACTGGAGACTGATTTCCAATAGTCAGTTACTAACGCTGAAGACATACCTCACTAACTTCAGAAGTCTCACATTCACCATACTTCCTACAGCACTTCTTTTCTGTTCTCCCCATGAATAGTAGACTCTGGGTCTCAATTCAAGTGGTTTTCCTGCAATGTTGGATACACAGGATGGCCAGTCTCCTCCTTAACATCATGTCATCCACTTCCAAGCTGCATTCTATTCAGTGTGGCAATTTTGGTTCCTGGTTGGCAGGTTGATTGGTTTTATGTCCAGCTTTCACTCAACAGAGCTATTCCAGAAAAATGAGCCTGAGCAACTTCATACTACCTGGTAATTATCTTATTACTGACTCATGGCTAATGGGCTTTGTGGATGGCAGATTCTGATCAGTCGATGCACATAGACCCATCACACCATTAACATAGGTCCCTGACATAAGTTGGAGTAAACCAGTTCCTCGACTCACTTATCATTGGTAAATGCCCATGGACATTTTGGTGACATTAGTCAACATGATCAAAACACCTGGAGCCAATTTTAGACAAATGAGACATGGCATGCAGTTTATGATCCATGGTCTTCTATGCAGAGGATACTGCACACCATTATTGGTGCCTACAGTGGTTGTTTTACAAAGTTCTTCTCCAAGTAGGCACCACCTAGAGTTTTTTATTTATTTATTTTATTTTTTTGTGGGGGTGGGGAGAATATGAAGTTCAGACCAGGCAAATAAATTATTTAACATTTAATAACTTGATTTTTGATTGCCAGAGTACACAATCCAGAATTTGGAGAAACTTATACTGAATAATCTTTTTGAATTCATTTGCAATTTCTATGATTCTGATAGATGTGGGAAGTTTGTTCCAGGAATCAGGAAAGGAGTATATCTCCCTATTCCTTATGGATAGTGGGGAGTGTAATTGCATATATCATTAATACTGTAGTGGCTAGATTCCCCTAAAAAACAAGTTTTGTCAAAAGAAGCTAGTAAAATCTTATGAATCTGTATTAATAATGGGCTTCTATTATATATATTTCTGCTGGTCTTGAAAGCATCAATCAGCATTTAATGAAATTATGTGAGGTGTCAGCTAACAAAATAAAGTTAAGTAAAGTTAGAGACCTTAAGTGACTGCTTTAATTGTAGCATTTATATACTTGAAGGTACATGTGTTGATAATGTGACACTTAAAGGAGATGCAGTGTAGTGTAGCAAACATTAAACATCAATGGAATGAAGAATGAAGATTTGCTGTAGTTCTGGTCGCTTTATCATAGACACTAGTTAAACTGGCAATAATACAGTGCACTAGGTTAAGAAATAAAAAAGGTTTGATGATGAGGAGTTCTGAAATCTGCTGCCTTGCAAAACATTAAGAGTCTCATAAAAAATACAGTGGGGCTTGAGCCACTGAGAACTGTGTATATGTATTTGGATAATAGCATCACATATGTTTTCAGTGAGTTTTATCCACAAGACCCTGTTGGGTTTGTAATATAGCAATAACCCATGCCTGGGTGTGGGTAATGCTGGATTTACCCACGGTTGGCGTGGTTTGGTCCCGAGGCCCGAGGACCAAACAAAGCCAACCGTGAGTAAATACAGCATTACCCACACCCAGAAGTGGGTTATTGCTATTATACCATGACATTATTTAAGAAAAGAAACTATTACTTTTCTTAAATAATGGCATAGTATAATGCCTGTTTACTGCCGTTCCGCAGATGTCTGGCATCCGCGGCAGTTCTGATGTACTGCGCGCCTGCACAGTACATCAGAGCTGTGGGCAAAAGCAATGGAGAAAGCAAGATCTCCGTTGCTTTTTTTTTTTACCGTTTCGCTATGTTAAATGGGTTTAACATAGCGAGACAGCTTTAAAATAAGCAACGGAGATGTCCGTTGCTTATTTTAAAGCTGTCTCGCTATGTTAAACCCATTTAACATAGTGAGACAGTGTTTTAAAAGTAGAGTTACACTAATGGAAAAAAGTCTGGGTGACCGGACCTTTTTCCATTAGTATAACTCGATTTACAATGTGCACGCTGGCCAATCAGCGTGCACGTTTTGGGGGGGGGGGGTCATGGTATAATTACTGTTAATATACTCTGGCTACATTGTCATATTCTTGAGGCCTTCTCATAAGAAAATTGTTCAATGTGTTTTAAGAAAACTCAATATCTGTCACAATGGATTAGTTAATAAGGACAAGAGTAATGCTCCAATATTTTAACAGTGGTTCTATACATGTTAGTAAAAAAGTAATTTCACTAGGTCCTTACATTGCAATGTCACAGCATTCCTGACATACATGGTTATTGTGTCCTTATCTTTGTTGAAGAACTGCACACTAGGGGTGGTATATAAAATAAATTCTCAGAAATGTACACTTTAGAGTACAAAATAAGATAGCAAACAGCATATCCAAGTGAAAAAGCAGGTTAAGAAATAGACTAGTTATATGATATATTATGTACACAGTTAAAGTATAAAACCTGTTTAAGGGCTAGCAACTATATCAGAAATGCAGAAGCTTTGCAACTGTTTGTTTATTTTTTTCAGATGGAATGAGACAAGATCATGCAAGAACAATATACATTATGCAATTACAGTGATTGGTATAATTGTTAAGGTGGTTGCCTTATAAACACAAGGTACAAGATTTGATTTTCACCTCTAAGGGAAATTGGCTAGGTTTAAAATGGCCTGCAAGGACTATTGTCTTAGTACTTACATATGAATTATAAGAGTAATTTGGTTTACATGTCCTCAAACAAATTATGGGACTCTCAGTAGTTCCAGAGTCCATCAGTCTTAGCTTGTTTATCAGGTTTGTGGAACAGACATAATGAAGCCCAATTAAATAAGAAACATTTTGTCAAGCTTATTAACCATGTATTCAGTGGTCTGAAAAGGTTAAGTGCTTGGGGACATTTGTTTGGCTGTGCAATAACTAACACTATGCATCATGAAATGGACCGAATGATGTGACATCCAATAAGACAAATTAAAAAAAAAAGACATTGTGAGATTTCACACTAATCAGCATTACGTGCACTGACAAACGCTGAATAGTGCTACAATGCAAGACAAGGTGAGGAACAGCTATGTCTTTCGTTGCTTACATTAGCAGTGGCAAGCGTCATCTTTGTAAGAGGAAAATGCAATCTGCAGTAAGTACAAGTGAAGATTAGGGTGCAGTTTTCCATATGAAATGTCCTGTATTTCAAATACTTTCTCACTAAGGGCTTGATTCTGTGACACAAGGGATGGAACTCTAAGTGTGACTAAAGCAAGCTGTGTTTGATTAGCAAGTTTGGTACCTGAAAAAGAGCAGTTGGGATGGGAAATGAGTTGCATTTTTCTGTCTTGCCAACACTGTAGTGAGGGGATGGGTATTCGAAAGATGTCATTTGCTCTTGGTGATGAGACTGGAAGCTTCAATACATGAATGAATTAAGAGGATCATGATGAATTAAGAGGATCATGCATTAGCAGATGTTTATGGGACTTGTGATCTTATGTCATATGTCCTTAGAACATGAGCATGAAGGTAGTTTGCCTGATATGACACATATTTACACATGCATTGAAGCACCATGTATCCACAACTTGGGCACAGGTGGGATCCCATACAAGATTACACATCAAAGTAACAACTAGTTTTATTTTAGAAATATGAAGGAATGGCAGTGACAGAGAAATAAGAACTGAGGAAGGGTAAGCAGAGGAACACACAGAAGGCTTAAGGGAAGGGCCAAGTGGTGGGTGTGTGGGAAGAAGGTCATTTCTTGGGAAAGGTGACTTTTTTTAATTTGTTTAGAAGAATGGTGGCTGGGAAGGATGAATGGGAAAGTTGTGTGTAGGCAGTAAAGTATAGGAATGGTAGCAATGGCAGGCTTGCAAACATAAAAACACAGAACACATACAAAGACTAACAGGAGAGGGGCTTACACTAAATGTGGGAACAGACTCAGAGTGATGTGGTGCACATTAAGACAGGACATGAGAGGAGAAGCAACAGTCACCAGAGCAATGTCTCCTGTATAGTCTAAAATACAACTTATCACTATTTAACTATAGTCTAAAAACAGGCTTTGTACCACTTAAATTGAGGACTGAGACAGTCTTCCCCATTCACAAAGGAGGACCTACAGATCTTGGAAACTACAGACCCATTAATCTGACTTGTCTTATTTGCAAAGCAGTGGAAAGAATTATCATGGAAATTATCAACAAGAACATAGAAGGCCCACAGACATCAATTCCATCCCAGTATGGCTTTTTCAAAGGAAGACCATGCTTACTGAATTTGGTAGATGTCTTTGAAAAAGTCAATAAGGCAATGGATGAGGGGAAAACTGCATATGTAGATATGGCTAAGGCATTTGATACAATACCCCACTTGTGCATTGTCAACCAACTTACACAACTAGGTAGATAGAACCAGGGAGTTAGAATCAGTGAAGACACCTCCACAAAGAGGCCAACAACTAATGGAGCTGCCCAAGGATCTGTACTAAGTCCACTCTTCTTGGGATCTGCTTTTCGGATGTCAAAGCCAATATCAAAGGTCTCTTTCTAACCAAGTTCACAGATGATTGCAAACTGTGAGCACTCGTTAAATCTGCACAAGCAGAGAACAACCTTCAAGGGGGTCTAATACAGACAAGTGATTGGTGCCAAAGCCTTGGCTTAAAACTAAATAGCAAGAAATGCATTATAGTCCCTTTTGGGAGGTCTGGTACCCAGGTTAATTACGTCTTCAATAAAACACCATTAAAAGTTGCTTCACTAGTCAGGGATCTGGAAACTCATATACATATTAACCTACTCTTCAACTAACATTTGCCCAATGTAGTAAGAAAATCCTTCTACTATGCTCAACTTATAAGCAAGGGCATGGCATCTGAGTCCACAGAGGTCTTCAGATCACTGTACTTGGCTCTCATCAGGTCTATCATACAATATAATGCCTTCTTTGGTATGTATAAGACCAGACACATGCAGCAACTGGAAAAAAGAATATAGAGAGTATACACAATGCCTTAGGCTGATCGCCTAAAGCCCTATTTTTTTGCTTGGTATCATGCAGGTTTCTGAGGAGTGATCTTTGCCTGGCATGCAATGCATCCCTAGACCCTGTTTTTGATGAATCTTGTGCACATCCACAAAACAAGAAGCATCAGAATTACTAGATTAAAAGACCTAAATTTTGCATGCAACATAAATCAGACATGTTGGACAGACAGATACGTTTCTCAGAGAATTTCCATTCTCTGGGACAAGCTCCCCATCCACATGAAGCACAGTTGCTCTCTATTCCTATTTAAGTGCAGCTTGGATCAATAAGTGTGCAATAGGAAATCTGTCCCTGGTCTAGATCCAATGTCTCAGATGGGCAGACAGTCAGTAAATCACCCTTATAATTCAAGTATAAATCAAATATGTGGGTGACACATGGGTTGCATGGCTAGGCATTTGAGGGCTCTAGTGGTCATTATCCTAGTATACACATATGAACCTATGCAATAATCATGCCAGGGTCTAACAGAACACAGAGGGGAATCTAAAAAAAAAGGAACAATTCTGGGGATGCATGTAATCAGTGAATGCACAGGGAACAGGATGACTGCTTGGTGTATGCATAGCCATGACAGAGTAACTATGCAGTTGACTATCAGACCTTTCTGAGGGTATAAAGGCATAGCACAGGGAATAGGAAGGCTGAGCCACAGTCCTGATTTATGACTGTAATCATATAGTTGCAGAGCCAGACAGAAAACAGGACAGGTTGCCTGGGCTGTTGCATACACAGTACAATGGGCACACTTTCTGCTGTTGCCACTTCTGCAAGGGAGAGTGTACCTGGATCACATACCTACACCTGCCACGTTATGGTACAGTGTCAGAAGAGCAACTTCATACCTGCACACAATGCTGTATTCATCACAGGGGTATTAGAAGTAATACGTTTACAAGTGTTGGCTGCCATGGACAGCTCTGAATATATACACTGATCCACCTGTGTACTTAGAGGTGTGTGTGAGGTGCCATGGCACCAAAGAAAGGTATTCAGTTCTCATGAGACTGAGGTGCTGTTGAAGATCCTGCACCCAAACACACACAAACACACACACACACACACACACACACACACACACACACACACACACACACACACACACACACACACACACACACACACACACACACACACACACACACACACGCACACACACACATGGAAGGAGTATCCTGGAGAGGGATAAAACAGACAAAGCCTTCACAGACCAGGTGTGGCAGGAACTGGTGCATGACTTCAATGTGGTGGATGGTCGGAATCACATACAGGTTCAGGTGCCTAGCATGGTCACTATTACTATCCAACATGCAAAGACCAAGGCCAGGTACATAACCATAGGCAGGGCAACCAGCAGAATGTACCACAAAAAAAGCAACAGCTCAAAGAAACTGAGAAGTTCTTACTTTACTTCAGTTGTGACATAGATAGAAAACTCTGAAACCCCAAGCTGATTGGCTATTGAGCTGGGCGGGTCAGGACTGTCTGTGTGTCTTTTGGAGATGTCCCAGTTGAATGGTGGAACATGTCACATTATATCATCCTCGTGTACTCATATCTGCCTATCCAACATATTGTTAATCAGGAACATCAGTGATACAACTGAGAACACCTAGACCACAAGGTACAACTACCTACATGTATGTGGAAAATACACCAGACAAGTACTGAAACATGACATTAAAACTCCCACCTCTGCACAGTTGCCACCTCAGGACACTGGGACTGCAACACAAATATCTTGTACCACAACATACTCATGTTCACAAACCAAATAAGTGTTTATGTAGAGTCCATCTGATGCATGGTGATAGTCATCACATACATACACCAGAATATTCAGGGACATGTTATGTGCATGCATTGCTAGACTCCACTGGCATAAAATACGATACTGTAAGTCACCACATGCCTGATGTCCGTATGTATGTAAATGTTGACAATTATGGCAACCTATACATGCCACAGTCTGAGAACACATTGACACTGTTACCAATGCTAGAAGTGCAGGGAACCATACCTCTCAACCTCTTAGAGCAAAAAATCTGGACAAAGCCTAAAATGATGGGTGACTAATAGGGACAGATTTTTAATATTGCTCTTACAAACTTCAAAATTTGTATTGCATGAATTTTCTGAATTATGTGGAGTCTTAAACTCAAATTGTTTTCATTATTTAATGACTTCAATCCTCAGCTATTGGCCTGAAAAGTACACATTTTAGGAGGAACACACCAAAAATATGAGGTAAAAATCTGGACAATCTGTGAAAATCTATACAGTTGAGAGGTATGGATGGAACACTATCTTTTCCTGCAGCTGAGGGGACAGTGATGTCCAGGATAAACATCCTACATCATTTGTGATTAGTGCAACAATCCAGTCTATGTGAATCCTGATACACGATCCTTAGTTAGAATAAACGCAGCAAGTAACAGCAAGACACACCACCTCTGGTGTCACTGAGGAGAGATATGTCAGTAATAACCAGCACCTTAAGGCCAGTTGTTCCATAACATGGGTATTATCATTGATATCAATCAGCGAATGTGCAGGCCTGTGACTTAAACAGATGATAACTAGACCATCCAGGGTTGCTCATTGTGCTGAATGGTCTGTGATAAGACCTTCAAGGTATTTTGGAGGGACTGTGGGCAATGGCAGCCAACATGGCACCCATTAGTTCCTTGAAAATGGTTTGAAACAGGTAAACAAAAAACTTCCCAAACACTGTCTTCCAACACCACGTGAAAAATCCACTACGAAACCTGCGTTTAAAACATTTATTTATTATATATATATATATATATATATATATATATATATATATATATATATATATATATATTTCAAATGCAGGTTTCAAGGTGCATTTTTCACATGGTGTTGGAAGACAGTGTTTGGGAAGTTTTTTGTTTACCCATTAGTTCCTCCCTGCAGCTTCTGATAACCATTTGCCATAGCAGAGGCAGGAGATGCTTGCTCTCTGAAGATGTGTAAAGTTCATATTACAGATGGCACACATCCCTCCTGCGATGGCTACTCTGCCCATGGTTACTTCAACCTCTGTCTGTATATGCTCACATGGTCACTTCTGACCGTCATCTGACTCCACTCTGATCTCCAGCCACAGCCATAGATGCTCACTGTGCCATAGCTAATATTGACATGGCGTGCCTCAACCCTAACCTCCACCTCTTGTCATGGATGCTTTTTGTGTAGTGAACAATGCTCAACTGACTCATCTGTAACCTCTACCCCTGGCTGTGGGCACTCACTTGGAAATTGATAATGTTTGTCCAACCACAGTGTGGGAAAGTCCCATGAGATATCTCACTTTGGACCCCAGTTGAACACCAGCTCATTTCCTGTAGATTCTCACCATGATGTATTGGTTGCCATCCACCTGTCAGATCCACATAGCAAGGGTCAAAATGACATTCCAGCACATAATACTAGCATGGTCTTCCATCACTTGGACCACATGCCTCCATATCCAGCATCAGATGGCTACCTGTACACATAGCCAGCATTCTATTAAAGGAAGCCTCTAAACAACATTTGAAGATACAATATCTAAAACCCACAATCACTTAACCACTGCATCCTTATCTTTGGCACCAACCATGACAATTCCATCTATACTATTGTTGTTGTTGCATGCCACTGTGTCTCAAACCAGGGCGAATAATAATGATTATGTCTTGCCTACCCCCAGCAAATATGTGTATGGTGATATCTGATGCATAGTGTGGCCAGTCAGTGCACTGTAATGCATAGGATGGGTGTGTTATTGCATGTATCTGCTTTGTTCTGCATTTGTCTAGTCATGTCTCATGGTTTTGGACCAGATGCTTCCTCATTGCCATTTCCATGATATATTGTATCAACCTTAGTCTTGTATGGTAGCCTACTGCTGATGTGTCATCTGATGACTCCTCAACTGTCTTCTCTACTACTGCTTGTGCAGGCAAGACAGCCAGTGCTATGGTTTCCTCCTGCTGCAACATTTTTCCTAGCACCATATTGTATATCAGAGAGCACTACACAAATATCTTACTGCAGTCTCAAGAACATACTACTGAGCCCCACCAGATGTATCAAAGCAGGGGAAATGAACTACAGCACATTAAACTCACAATAAATGATACTGCACGTGTGCAACAGAGAAGTGCTGGATGCCATTTCTACCACTGTTGGGAGGCTGCAGATGCAGGTCATCAGCCATGGTTCCAAGGATTATGTGACATCATCTGCAGCACACAACAAATATCATTATGAGCTGTCTGCTAACTATGTTGATGGAACTGGACCTTCATGGCCTACATGTTTGCTACTGGGAGCACCTAGCAACCTGATGAACTTGTGGAAAGTTAAATGCTGGCATGAGTCAAACATGTGTTAGATATGGGAATCATAGGAAGTGACTGCATGGTGCACAGACACTTTGTACGTAATACTCTGTGCACTGCAAATCCTTCTCTCTTATACTAGCTGTCATGTACAACAGCTAGGGTTTTGTTAGCAATGTAGATAAAGTCATTGTCGCACAGGAAGACAAAGCAATAGCCTATGTTATTGAAAATCTGCACAATGGTGGTACTTTCCACTGCGGTCTTTGAGAACTAAATATACTACTCCAGATGTATCAGCATTACATCTAGAAGTTAGTGCAGGATTTGAGAGTTTGTGGTCTACAAAACTCCTAGTATATATCCATTTGGACACCAAAGTCTCCAATTAACAAGGGTGTTGAATGCTGCACAAACCTTCATGTCCACTGAGACAGGCATTCCACACATCCTCCTTGATCCCATGTGAGCATGGCAGATGTCTACTAGCTCCCGCATGATGCCTTTCACATTGCAAAGGTCAATGATGTCCTGATTATAGAGATGATGATATGTCAGGTGATGACAGACTCTTCTGCAATATGTAGAGTGGTGACATAAAATGTCATGCACAATGGCTTCCAAGGTGGCCACTAAAAGATGCTGACCAGCTAAGGTAGCTGCTTCTCATTGGGTACTGATAAGAATAGCAATACAGTACACAGTGCTGGGATAGTTAGACAGATTCCAGATGAACAAGGAAGTGCATAACAGTTTGCTGACTTATGATAGTATGGAGACTTGAACAAGTGATGCAACTCAGTAAATGCCCATATGCCTTACAAGAAAATGATGTGCTACACTTCATAAGTTAAACAATTCAAATTAATACACCCAACTATTTTTCATACTTTGCCTAACTAATCAGAAATATGTTTGTAATCTGAGCTATGGCACATATTGCAAGCAATCCAGTACCATTGATATACTTATACTAATAAAACATGTTGACCACTTTCATTTAGAGAAAATCTGCATAGCTGACCAGTGATAAGTGTGCAATGAGAACATCACAGATGGCAGGGACAGATTTTGGAAAATGAATAAATGACAAGCATTCAAAGGCAGTAGTAAAGCAAAATACTTATTAATTAATGAGGAACAGAAATTTGAAATAAAAGCTTCAGGCCAAGGCAACAGAGGGTGCATTAATTTTGCTTTAGAAAAAAATCAAAAACAGTTTACAGATAGCTTTGTGCATGCAACAACATATAACCTTGCAACATGAGTTTAACATCAAGTGGAAGTCATAATGAAATAGATAATGCACAGATTTCCACAGATATATATATATATATATATATATATATATATATATATATATATATATATATATGTATATGTATATCTATCTATCTATATATATATATATATATATATATATATATATATATATATATATATATATATATATATATATATATATATATATATATATATATATATATATATATATATATATATATATATATATATATATATATATATATATATATATGTATATATATACCTTAGGTGTGATGTCTAAAATGAGTTTATTTCTGTGTGGAATGGGCTGTGGACACTGTCAATAATGTCTCCCAAAGATGTAGGTACATGAATGGTGCCTAAATAATCTCAATTTCAAAATCACATTCAATCCCTGCATCTAAAGTTTCACTTCACCTCTAAGTAGCCAGTACATGTTCCTTTCTTCATACTCCTGAAGCTCATCATGCCACTGTAATTAATGCTTTAATCCCTTTTTAAAATACTCATTAAAATACTCAGGGCTAAATGGCAGCCTGGTTCTGCTGGGGCACTTCTTGTAAATTACTTAACGCCAGATACTGCCTTCCTCTAGCAAATAAATCATCTATTCAAAATTAATACTATACATTACTTTCTCAGATTCAGTCAAATTGACTGGTCATAATTTTAACTTAGCCATATGTGAAAGATCATTTCTAAAGCTAGCCTCTGCTTATTGGATCAGTCATTGAGTCTAGCTAATTAACTACAGGATTTCTAACTTTAAAAAACTATACACAGCTGATGAATGACAATAAATGCATAATTCAATGATACTGGTTAGAACTTGTACTATATCACTGTTTATTTCTAACTGCAGGCTGGATTCAGTAAAGCTTACATGGTATGCTAAGACAATGAGCACGTTGTGGCGTGACACCCACACAATAGTGCACTGTTTTGTAGGATAAGCAGCTGAATTGTATGCTAATCAACCAATCCAAGATGGAGAAGCTATTCATCAAGCTATAAAGCAATCGAGTAGACTCAGTGTAGGTTTTCCCTGCAAATTCCAACACCTGTTAGAATACAGCCATGGACATTAGTGTACACAGAAACAATGTTAGCGGCTGTTGCTACTCTTATTTATGTGTATGTGCAACAGGCCCAAATCTATGCTGCTGCTGCTAATAGACCTCAGCCAAGAAGGAGAAGGTTGTTTAGACCCAGTTTAATATTTCATTGTCTGCCCAATGTGGAAATTGCAGAGTACTATAGGATGGACAGAGACACACTATAGGAACTCTGCAATCTCTGACATCCTCAACTGAGAGCAGTGGATACTATGATATGTGTAGCATATTATCTACAGGAACTTTCCACAGACCAACAGGACACATGCTGGATGTGTCACAGCATCAGCATCCAGGATCCTACATCAGTTCCTGAATACTGTGCTACAACATGCCAGGGACTTCATACATTTCCCCCATACATCTGAGGACAGAGCCAAAACCATGCATGGTTTCTATCCCACAGTGCTCTACCCTGAAGTCCTAAGTGCCATAGGCTGCACACACATTGAAATCAAAGCACCACCCAGGGAGGAGAGAAGGGTGTATGTAAACAGAAAGGATTTCCACTCCATTAACTGCCAGGTTGTGTGTAATGCAAAGGGAATTATCCTGAATGTGTGTGCTGGCAACCCAGGAAGTTACCCAATTGACATATTTGGCACAACTCTCAACTCTATCAAAGTTACTAGGGGGCATATCCCACAGAGTCATTTACTGGGGTGTGCAGGCTATGCTCTCAATATGTGGCTGATGACGCCCATCAGAAATGCATGCACACCAAGTGAAGAATGCTATAATGAGGCACATGCTCAAACAAGAAATATCAGAGTATGTGTCTGGGCTGCTGAAGTCATGGTCCTGGTGCCTAGATACATCAGGGGAGCCCTGTAGTACAATCCCTATACCTGTGCTCACATTTTCATCATTTGTGCCATTCTTCATAATATTATTCTGAGAAAACACCTTCAGCAAATGCAAAAAAATCCATGAACAAGAAAAAGAGTCACAGAAACATTCTGTAATTTTAATTAAAATTTTCATTTCATTTTCAATTTTGTTGTTCATTTTCATTTTCATTGTTGTTTTAATTAAAAGAACAGAATGTTTCTGTCACTCTTTTTCTTGTTCTATCAACATTTGTTACAGGAAATGTTCTGCGTGAGCCACAAAAAAATGATGTGTAATGTGTCTTTATATGGAATCAGGCCACTCAAACACAGCTTTGCCATGAAACACATGTAAGCATAAGTTGTGCTATTGATGTAATTGCATGACAATGGTACAGTTGTATAATAGTGTGAAAAATACCAGTATGTGGAATGTGATGCATGAATAAGGTTGTATTTGGAGGTGTTTTCACAAATCATTTATCTCAATAACTGTGAAATATTAAACAAAATACACAACTTAGCACACAACTGTTTGTGGATGCCACTAGCCATACTCAACCAGAGAAAAAAGACATTCTGTTAATTGAAACTTCGTCTCACACTTCACCCACCTGTTGCAAATGGCCATTAGCCAAAGTATACATGCAAACATTACTTTGTTTATTTTCACAGGAGAGCAGCTCATCTGTGCTCTCTCTATGGCTAATAATACAGAATCAATGGGCTCTGTCAACATCCCAGATTGCCTATAGCATTACTTAAAAACATGACCTAGCAAAAACAGTTAGATCCCTATTTCAACACATTCTACAGTCAGTTGAACCACACTTGTAGAAAGTAAATATATACATCACGTCCCAACAAACTGGTGACGCCTTCTTCTTGGGTTAAAATCTGTTTAATTCCACAGCAAAATGAACATCAAATAGTTTCACCATAAAATCTCCTAGCGCCTCGGCCGTAACAGCCTTTACAGAGTAAAATGCAGGCTCACGGCATGCCTATTTATAACATAATCAGCTTCAATTAATCAATTATATCATTTAAGGCAGAATACACATTTCTTAAAGATAAAACAGAAATCAAATAAAACTCTGCCAATGGCATTCTTTATTTAGCCCATAAGTCTGCATAGTATTGTATTTAATGATAAAAATTGATTCCTTTTTTCTTAATAAATATTTAAGTAAATCATCACTAGCAAAATGTAAAGAAATATGTTCCAAAGCTGTAACTTTCAAACTATTAATGTTTCCCAAATGTACTGTGTTAAAATGATGTGCTACGGGGCTTATAATTTTGTTATTTTTTTATATCCTTAACATGTTCTTTTATCCTTTCACTCAAGCTTCTTTTACTTTCTCCAATATAAAAATAATCACAAAAACATTTTATTGCATAAATTATTCCCTTTGTTGTACAGGAAAAGCAGTCCTGTATTTCAATTTTTTTTCCATTTATTTTGTCAAATGTAGGTACTATATATTGACAAATAGAACATTTACCACAAGGGCTTGTGCCCAATTTCTTCACATTATTATTAATCGATTCTTTCGGTCTACTATATTTACTATGAACCAAAAAATCGTGCAAATCACATCTTCTCTGATAGGATGTCCTAAGTTCTACTTGTGACAAAGAGGGTACGTGTCTCTTTATCAATTTCCAATATTCTTTTAATAAATTATTAAATCTATCAGAAAAAAATGTATTTTTAGTAACAAAAAAAAAAATGTTATTTTCTCAGGCTCTATTTTTATTTCCACCATTACCTATATAACTTTTATTCTTACTAATATTATGATTCTCATAAATTTTAGCATAACTTTCCATTATCATTTGCTCTTCATATCCCCTGTTCAAAAACATTCTAATAGCTCTTTCAGCTTCTATTTTTGAATCATTTATATCACTACATAGCCTCTTAATTCTTAACAATTCCACACACGGGATAGATGCCAAAGTATGTGGTGGGTGACAACTGGTGGCTTGTAGCATTAAATTCGGCTGATTAAATTTTCTATGTATCCTCGTTTTAATTTTCTCATTATTCACTCCTTCTACAATGATATCTAAAAAAATTAACCTTCAATCCTACTTGTGCTTGGTCATATTTAATTCTAAATCTGTTATTATTCACAAAATTCAAAAACTCAGGTACCTCTTCTCTGGCTTCATGACATATAAATATAAGATCATCTATAAATCTAAAGTAATATTTAACATGTCTCTGAAAAAATATATTTCTATATATATGGGTGCTCTCCATTAATCCCATAAACATATTTGCATACATGGGGGCAAATGCTGCCACCATGGCTGTACCTGTTGTTGTCTATAGAGGTTTCCCTCAAATTCAAATATGTTTTTTTTTCAAACAGAAATGTACTAACTCTTTGATATATTGTGTTCTGGGATTATCTTCCAAGAAATACTGTATAGCTTCTAGTCCATATACATAACTCCATATACTCCTAACTCTCCTTATCTGTAAGGCAGACCAATGAGTCATCATTGACCTAAGCAAAAATGACACAGGTAATCTCCTGACTATGTACCAAACCCATGTTTGGTCTGCTAAGGCTACATGATGTCTGTTTCATCATGTCTTCAAGAAGATCATCAAGGGGAAACATGAGGAAAATACTATCATCCTGTGTAACTTGGCCTAGCCAAGGCATTTCTCACAAATCTACACTCATATATTTCAGAGAAATTATCTCAAGTGGGCATAAACACCTACCTCACCAAGTGGGTAGACAAATGGAGCACATATGACACAGGATGTTGAAGTGTGTGAAGTTCCCTCTATCTAAAGTCCAGTGACCAGCTCAGTACCTCAGGATTCTGCACTAGGCTTTTTCCTGTTCATTATTTAAGTCTCAGAAGCCAAGAATAAACTGCACATTCTTTGTCTAACCAGCTTGGTGCAGGACTGCAAATTGTGGCCAATTAGTGAATCCAAGATTTGTATTGGTATAATGTAGACAGTATTGACATACAAAAAAGGGTTGTTGCCAGAGCCATGGAGACACAGTAGATGAACAAAAATCATGGTGAAATTAGTTCCTTTATAAAAGAAAATACACAAGCTAATCACAATATAGACAGCCCACCCATATGAGAAGACCATGTGGTATGTGACCTGTGTACTTAGGTAGATAGTATGAGGAACTTCCACATTTGTCCACAATGATGACTAATCCCTTGTAAGTAGCACATTTCCTGAATGTGTGCAGGACATCAACATCAAAGGGCATTATTGTCCCATTGTTTTCAGCCCTTATCACAACAGTAAATGAGTATGATGCACCCTTTTGCATGTACCTCCCAACGCATCATCTAGGGGTGATTTACTCAAGTCTATTACTTTTGCCAAAGTGAGCTCACATACATCTTATTGGCCATACCTACATATTCTTTTTGATGCAAAACCATTAGCAGTTGACAGTGCAGAACTCCCTTCATAGTGTTATACAACTTTCATGTGCAATACATGTTTCTGTGATGCACACAATAAATACTTAGCTCACTGCCAAAATTGATGGCATGGTTTACATTCATGCAAGTATCTTTTGTTGAAAATATATGCCATGCAAACCTAACAACTATTCAGTACTTCTTTTAATTTGAACTACAGGTGTAACAGTGTGCGTCAACACCTCCAACAGGTGTTAATTTTTGAGGAAGGTGTGCTTGATTCCCCTTATAGATTATAGACAAACCATGACAGCTGTACAAGTGTATTCATGCAGAACATGTTTAACAATTCACAATCACATATTTTATGTCAATGACACAGGTTAATGGTGGTATTATTGTTATGCATATGTATTTATGTATGTATATATGTATGGAGCTTTTCTCCCCTGGCCACCGCTGAAAATGGGCCTTGTGCCCAGTTGGACATTACCCAGTAAATAAATAAATACATAAATAATGTTCATGATTGTGCATGCATCTGTCTACTGTTGTCTATGAACCTGTTGTCATGTGTCCCGCTTGGACGAGACCTATGCTGATATTACGTTTATATTCAAATAACTCATTTTGCACATTTCCACAATATACACCTACCCCCTATTGTATATACCGTCACTGATAAGTGCCCTCTCTAGTGAACATGTCAGGATGCTTATATCACAACCAATCATCTCCATTGATGTGTGACCTTACGTGATAGTCACACAATATACAATAACTGTGTGGTGATATGACTATACCCACACATGAGGTGTAAACAGCAGTTAGCACTGTATCATGTACATATCTGATTACTGTTCATGCTACAACTGTCTTGTCTTTGTGGTGTACCTACATTGACATGCCCTTATCTGCTGCACATTATCATGTTTCACTTGTCCTCCTCCTCTGTCTTCATTCCCACCATTCATGCGTGTGGCCCTTTTCAATACACACACTAACCCAGAATAATTATTTATGCTACAGTCTATGTATACTTATGATCACCACCAACAGTTTATTTCAGTTTGCCTAAAACAGGATTTCAATGTACTCTGCACTGACTACATTTTCCTATAATGTGTTAGAACTTTATGCATTGACTTATATTAAACCCTGGTAGTCACTATGACTGTCTACGCAATCCGGCAGAATAAGTTTGCTCATAGGTAAACAAGTCTGCATGTCTGCAGGTGTTCATGCTGCTTTACATGGATTCCTCTGGTCATGAAACTGTGCTTGTATCTGTTTTTGAGCAATGCGTGGCATGCATATGTAATTAGCATTGCTGCTCATCATGCAAACACATAAACTCTATGTAGGCTTCAAGCTAAGCAAACACTGAGTTTATTGAATGCCAAGGTGCATCTTTCCAGTCTATGCAGTACTTATTCTCTCAAGTACAGCTCTTTTGAGTGTGTATTTTTAATTCCAAGTGGGTATGGCTTGAGTCTTTAAAAAAATGAAGTTACCACCTCACAATTCAAACAAATATTCATATCTCTGGAACCATAAGTGTTACTATAAAATTGTAAATGACAAACTATTCAGGGAAAATTGATATTTACATTAGCAGCATTTATTCAGTTTGATGCTTTAAACTGTATTTTATAAGCCAAAATAAAAGCAGTGAATATTAATTTTGTAATGTATAAATGGCTTATGATGTCTCAGCAACCATGCATGACAGCAGGAATTTCTTCAAACACCTGTGCGCTTTCATATGAGGCTGTACAATTCTGTTTGTGTTACCTGAATGTTGAGATATTTATAGAAGTATGAAAATTATTACAATACAAATAAACAGTATACAAATAATATTCAATATCTCTTTAACTGCATTAGACAGAGGTCAAATATTAATACAATTGTGTTTACCATCATGCATACTTTACGATGAAATCTTCTGATGCATTCTATGTAGTATGGTTTTAGAATTATCAATGCAAATATGAACAAGCAATGTTTGATGCCTAGAGGTGTTAGTAGGAGGTAACTGCAGAAATGCCTGGAGGCAAACACAGCTGGAATGAGTTAAATTTATTACATTATGTGCCCTGCTACATTACTCAAATGTTATCTCTCCTATATTTATATGCTTTCTTATTTTATGTTTAAACTGCATTGCTATTTTTTTAAATAGTAGTGTCTATCTTGTAAATGTTCTTTTCTGTGTGTTGTATAGCCTTATGGTTTAGATATTGGCTGAAAAGAGTCATGTACAAGTCCATCATTTTGGTCACCAATCTCTAAATAAATAAATCTAGATGTCATTATGCTATGGGTATATTACAAAATGAACTCTGGCTGTGCAGTGTTGCGCCTTGATCTTTTACTTTCTGAGGGCTGCATTCTACTTTGTGCTCACTTATATGCACCATTCACTACTCTATTGTGCTTTCCCTTCCCATTAATACAACCATCTAGCTCTTTCTACTTTACTCTTTTATTATCTTTCTTAATCTTATTAAGCAACCATAAAACCAACAACCAAAAAAGAAAAGAAAAACAGGAAGTGAATGTACTTTACTGTGGAAAGACTTTAATAAATGCACAAGTAAGAACCACATTAAGCGCTGACATTCGTCTCTTGAACTTCATCAGAATCTAATGTGAAGTTATGTCAATTATGTTTTTCTTTTATCTCCCTTAATCTCTTATATTTACTTTGATAGCCTTGGGGTAATATGTTGAACCAATCAAGTATCTAAATCTTGTATGAGTTGCCTACAGTGAACCATTTTTATTCATATTTTTTGATCATAGTATATTGAAATCTCACAATCTTTTATTTTGCATGACAGCCATGCACAACAGAGGGATTGTTCACTTGTCCGCACTGCTCTATGAGAGTGGAGTTGGTATATGTAAGTAAGAGTTGTAATAGGCAAAGTGCCACAATTGGATGTGCAAGAGGAATTGCTTTGGCAAAATTTTCTTTGTTTGTTTGTTTTGGCTTTTAGTACATTTAAATTACTGTTTATTATTTAGGAAAACTGATGAAACATAACTGGGCATCAAATATTACTTGTTCATATTTGCATTTATAATTCTAAAACCTTGCTACATACACGGTATATCTTAAAGTTTACACAATGACAAACAATTGTATTGATATTGGCTCTCTGTCTAGAGCAGTTCAAGAGAAATTGAATATTATTTGTATGCTATTTATTTGTAGTGTAATACGTTTCATAGTTATCAAACTATCTCAACAATCAAGGGACACAGACAGAACTGCTTAGTCTCATATGAAAACTCTCAGATGTATCCAGTAAATGCTGCTGGCAATATATGTGTTGCTTGAATGGTTGCTAAATATTGTAAGCTGTTTATGTGGTATTACAGAATTCATATTTACTGTCATTATTGTGACATAAAATCAGGTTTAAGTCTTAGAACTGAATGAACCACTGTAAAGGTTATTTTTTTGCTGAACAGCTTGCCTTTTTGCAGTTTTCTAGTAAAACATATGGTTTTAGAGATATGATCATTGGTTTGAACGGTGAGATAATAACTTCATTGTATCTAAAGGCTCAATCTACACCCACTGGGAGTTGTACAAATTCAAAAGAGCTGTACTGAAGGGAATGAGTTAGGTGACTGCGATATTCCCCACTATAGATCACCTTTACATACTAATTCTGTTTGATTTAAGGCTCACAGAAAATGTATGTAAACTTTACAGATTTTGGCATGCATATAACTTATTTTTCCATCATAACTACATGCTCAGGCTTGGGTTGTATGCAATAAATGTGGGTACAATGTAGATAGCTTGTTGGGAATGATTATAGTATAACACTTATGGGATTTACTGTCTTGCTCTAGTTAAGATTTATTACATGTTGCAGGAATGGGATTCTCTTTAATTGTATAAACATAAATATAAGCACAATCATTTATAAATATTAAATATCTATTTCAAGCATGCAGTGCTTAGCTAATCAATGCTGTACAGCTTGTTTTTCTGGTATTAATCCATTGATTAAGGAATTAAATTATGTTATCTCAGACAATTTATTGTACTGAACATTTATATAGTATCAGTAATTATGAAAATGTCAGTTATTGCATTTAGATTTCTATGGGTTTTACCTTGTTGTTTCACTTCCAGCATTACTTTAAAATATTAACACACTGCAAGGTGCATTTATTGTTTAAATTCCATCAATAAAGTGATGGTGTTAACAAATGTGATCAAGCTGTTGTTAAGAGCATAAAAGGACAAGAAAAGCTGATGTCCCTGTCTTCTGTTGATAAGCACTTTAAAGGAAGCAATTCAAAACATTATCAGTCTTAAGCACTATTCTCACATTGTTCTTGTTGAAGCTGTTAGCATTGCAGAAGGGGGTTAACATTATGAGCATAGAAAAATAATGAGTAACAGGTATACGTGGACTGAAATCTTAAGGAATTATTTCACCTTTGTGTGAATGAATGAACAAGTGAATGAAATCATGTTTCACTGAACAAGGCCAAACCTTGCCAGAGATACCTGTGAAAAGATGTATGGTATGCAGTCTTAACATAAGATTTGTAGTAAAACAGAAGGACTGAAAAACTAGTACCAATGCATTAGCCAAGCACATAATGGAAAATCCTTTGCATATGTTTCAGTTCACAGTCATAGATCAAAGAAGTAGAACTTTTAGGGGAGATCTTTGGGAACATAGGTTAGAGGAATGTGAATTAATTTGGCAAATGAAAACTAATGCCTACGTTCCACCAGAACTCAATGAATATTGTTCCATTAAGTGCATTTTAAAGCTAAAATCTTTAGAAAGGTAAAAATATTTTGAAGTGACAATTAATATATGCATTTCACATTTTATAATATGTAACATAATATTTGCACTTTATGAGTTCTAAGAAGCAATAAAAAGCAAGTTTTAACATTTCAGTTTTTTCTTTCTATATAAGATATGTATGGTGGTGTATTTATTTATTATACCTTTAAGAATGTAATTAGAAATGTTTTAATTAAGTGCATGAATTTTTAACAGCCTATAAGAAGCCTGCTAATTTGGGTAGTTGTTGTCTGAAGAAGTTCATTGTACTGTGTGAATGAACGAAAGTGCTAACAAATAAACAGTCTGGGTGATTTTACAGTCTTCTGCCTTTTTTGTTTCAAAGATGAATGTATTTTTCCTTGAAGTTTTAGTTTGTCTGTGATTGCTAGTGGGGCTGTTATGATTTCCCAGTTTTTATTTTCCCAAGAAGAAGCTAATAGCATAACAGGAGGGTTGACTACTGAGGCGAACACCGTGAGCAATCTAACTGTCTTAGTACCGCAGTTGATTAATCATGTTGATGCCCTTTCAAGGAGATTTTCCGGATTGGACCCAGGGAATTCAACTGCCGAAGAACCAGCTTCTACTTCTTCTTCTACTAGCTCAGGTGTAAGTGGACATAATCTCACATATGCTTCTGTTTCTGCTGCACCTTTGAGCAACTATATAAATGGAAGAAAAATGCCTTCTCATAACTTATGTACTGTACAAAATCACTCTAGCTTGGCAGATGAGCCACCTAACTGTAATACATCTGTGTATAACACAGCTCCTGCCATGTCGGATTATTTAAGAGCACCTATGTTTTTTGCTTCAACTGACTTGGACTGTAATATGGAAAATTCCATTGAGACCTTGGAGAAATCCCTTGTGTATAATTTGAAAACTTTTGACCAAAAGCTGCACAAATGTCAGAAACTACAACTTCAAGTGTCCTACTTTCAGGAATGCATTAATAAGAAAATCATGCCAAAAGGACTGCACCAATGGCGATATCCATCTGGATTAATAAATAACTCTACCTTTCATCACAAACTAATCTGCCTTTTTGATAGGCAAGGTTTTGAATTTTAGATGCATTAATCAAGCACTATAATTTCCAAACAGAAGACATAAAGGTGGAACTCGAAGCCTTGGAACATAAGATCACCACTGATATCAATTTTCAACATTACAAATATGACTATGCTTGTATTTTATTGAGTATTGACAGTGGGATCCTTAGGGCAACTGAGATCAAAAAGAAAAAAATCCAAAGGGACATAAAAGATTATGGTAACAGGTCTGCTTATCCAATTCCACCAGCCTCACAAATTGCAAATAATAATTCTAACACTGTTGCCCAGGCAACCATTAACCAACAATACCCCCAACTAGATGACAGCATGGAACAGTCCAACTTGGGGGATGATGAAGACATTATACAAACAGCTCTTCCTAGGCGTAGAGAACACATTAAAGCAAATTCACATCAAAATAATGGCTACCAGGACATGAATACACTAAGGCAAGAGGTTCCCAATCAGCAGGGTTTTTGGGGAGGTAAAAACAATCATTAGAACCAACAATGGAGTGGGAGGAATGGAGGGCAACAACGGAAGAAACAGAATCACTGGAAGAGATAACTACATCACCCAAAATGGTATTAGATGCACTTACCAACTCTGAGGGAGATTTTAAAGTCTATAACTTTTCATCTATTAGTATTTCCAGTGAAATGGCAGACATTTTTCCTAAAGGTTTAACTTTTGTGCCTGATATGAGAGCTAACCTTACAAAAACACTTATTGATTTGAAGCTTTTCATCTGTAAGCTAAATTTGACTTTAATACTCGGCAACAGTTCAACAGTTCATATTTGCACAATGACTTAAGAATCTCCAGTGTCTTTAATCCCCCTATATATGAGACACTGGCCATTTTCGAAAAGATATGTGACATGGACATTAGAGCTGCCCTTAATAAAATGCAGCATAGAAAAACTCATGGAAATATGTCTATGAATGAAAAAGAGTTTTTGAACCTGTTAAAAAGGGTTCCTATTACGTTATCAAATCACTAAATGCCGAACAGCCAAATACTCAAAATGGTCATTCATCGAAGTGTGTTTTGTGGGGTTGCGGTACAGTGGGGGATGGAATATTTGCCCTTTCCCTACTGTAGTGCAACATAAGAGTTGGTATTTATAATTAGCAGGGGGTGTGAGGGGCACATCCCCCCACAACAAACGATTCGATGAACGTCTGTTTCGAGTATTTAGCCGTTCAGCATTTCATGATTCGATAATGTAATATAGACCCGTTAAAAATATACAATGTGAGGGTCATGAAGCCCAATAAGGGGGGCAGGCTTGTATTTATGGATGAGGCAGAATATGTAGAAAGAATGCCTTCTATTTCAGAAAGTGGCATTTATGACAGAGTGAGCTTGAATGAAGTGAATGGTGCATATAAAAGAGTGAGAGATATTCTAAATGATTTGTTCCTGGAAAATAGTGTCAATATTGACACATACCATTACCTATGTATGCCAGCACCATTGACACCTATCATTTTTGGGTCCCATAAAATACACAAAAAACTTAGTAATCCACTGTTTTGACCTATAGTTGATGGGCATAAATCTATTACGTATGCATCTGTTAAATTAGTAGACAGTAAATTAAAACCCCTAATAAAAAATGAACCCCAAATTTGCTACAACTTGTAGATCTTTTTAGAGAACATAAATGTATTAGAATTCAATGAAGACTACAATTTTTTAGCAGTGGATATAAAAGATCTATACACTGTTATACCCAAGGACCTGGGGTTAGAATGGGTAAAGAAATTATTGGTACTTAAAGGCATTGAGCATAGAGAAATGAACTTAACAGTAACCCTTCTTGAGCTTGTGTTAACAAACAACTACATGGTATTTAATAACCAATTTTTCCTACAGAAAACAGGGGTTGCCATGGGCTCCACCTGTGGGGTAAGCTTTGCAAATTGTGTCATGGCATATTGGCAAAGGGAGTGTCTTTTTCATCACACCACGTTCAAGGAAAATGCCATTTGGTACACTCATTACCAAGATGATATGTTCTTTATTTGGAAGGGGGCACAAGGCACAGTGGAGGTTTTCCTTAACGATATTACAGGATTAACCAATTTTTTTACAATTCACTCATCAATTTCAGACAGAATCCATTAATTTTTTGGATGTTCAGTTATCTAAAGATAGACTTAATAGGAGGTATAGGAAAGCAATTTATAGAAAGCCCACCTACTCTAATGCCTTCTTACATTTCAGTATCAGCTACCCATACCATCAGAAGAGAGCAGTAATAAAGGGACAGTTAGTCAGAGCTGCTAGAATGGTATCATCTGAAATAGATTTTTTCTCAGAATGCAAGAATCTAAAACATATGTTCATTAAAAGAGGCTATCCAGTGCAGCTATATGGACAATTATGTAACGAAGTTTGTAGAAAGAGGAATAGTAGGCATTTCAAACCAAACCTTTGGAAGGGCTTTATAGAAGCCGAACTGAGTTCAACTATTCAAAATAGCCCTTTCAATAATTCAAGTCATAAATTATGACCCTAAACTTAGTTTCCTTAACACTTTTTCTATGGATGCAAGTGACATTAAAAATATCATTATCAAAAACTGGGCACTTATAGTGGAAGATAGTGATATGCATAAAAAGTTAGGAGAAAGACCCCATATAATCTATAGAAGGGGCCACAACCTTAAGAGTCTTGCAGAGAGTAATTCTCTAAGACCCCAGGTAAATTAGGGAATGAAAAAAATGTGGTAGATGCCACCAATGTCAGTTTATTAAGGTAGGGAATAGTTTTCACATACGTAATAAGACCTACCCCATAAAAGGGAAATTTAACTGTGAAACAATAGGTGTGGTATATCTCTTTTCATGTTAGCACTGTCAAGGATTCTATATAGGAAAAACGGAATGGATGTTTAAACAAAGGATCTATGAACATCAGTATCATATAAGCAAAAAAAAAAAAACTAGCACCAATGAATTAGCCAAGCACATAATGGAAAATCCTTTACATAAGTTTCAGTTCACAGTCATAGATCATATAAGTAGAACTATTAGGAGAGGTCCTTGGGAACTTAGGTTAGAGGAATGTGAATTGATTTGGCAAATGAAAACTAATGCCTACATTTCACCAGGACTCAAAAAATATTGTTCCATTAAGTGCATTTTAAAGCTAAAATCTTTAGAAAGGTAAAAATATTTTGAAGTGACAATATATACATTTTTACATTTTATAATATGTAACATAATATTTGCACTTTATGAATTCTAAGAAGCAATAAGAAACAAGTTTTAACATTTCAATTTTTTCTTTCTATATAAGATAGGTATGGTGGTGTATTTATTTATTATGCTTTTAATATAATTAGAACTGTTTTAATTAAGCATTTGAATTTTTAACAGTCTATAAGAAGCCTATTAATTTAAGTAGTTGTTGTCTGAAGAAGTTCATTGTACTGTGTGGATGAACGAAAGCGCTAACAAATAAACAGTCTGGGTGATTTTACAGTCTGCTGCCTTTTTTGTTTCAAAGTTTGTATTTTTACCAGTTAATTCTAATAGGGGAAAAATAAGAAAAAAGCAGCAAAAAATAAATAAATAAATACATTTAAAAAAAAGAAAAGAAAAACATTAGCAGAGTCTGAGACATGGCATACTACTATGGTAAAGAATAAATCACAATTTATTTCAGCGGGTACCAAGAAGAAAAGAGACTTAAATTGCTACAATGACAAATATCTATCATTTTAATTCTGTCTTTAGATATTAGGAAAACATGCAGCTATTAAATCAGCATTAATCATACACTTTATTGTGAATTTATTTGCTTTCTGCAACAATAATCCACATCTAAGCATTCATTCCATAGAGTAGTGACTATATAGCTGATATTGTCACACATCTACTGTGATAGCAATGACAATTTACCATGCAATCAAACAATGGTCGATGCATTCTTCAGCTGGTTTGCCTTTAAGTACACATAGATTAGCATGCTTTTCAATGAAAAAGGCTTCCCTATCAGTCTCGCAGTTATTGTATAGGATTAATATTTGAGTTATTAATTAACTACTTCCTTTAGTCCAGGGTCTGATTCCTTCTGCCTTTATTTGTCTGCTGTGTAACTTGAGAAAATCATTTAACCAAACAGTGCTCTGAGGAAACCGGGATGCCCTTCTTGAACATCTGTATATTATCTACCCAATCAATTCTGAACATACAATCATACATGTGTGTGCTCACACTCAAAAAGTATCAGTGAGCTATAAATTGATATTCAGTATGTTCACATCCAGCAATTAATATACCAGTTCTGCCATGGCATTGGTGCATTTCTTATCACCAGGCCATCCAAACAGGGAAGTATACAGTTCCTTTAAAAATACTCAAAAAAATATCTCTTGGGAAACATACACTGCTTCCAACTTGCAAGTTTATACCGTCTTCAACACATAAACATGTTTTTTCAATTGCTCATAAGCTATGCTTTTCTCACAGAAAAAAAGCCCCCAAAATATTCATGGCAGAGCTGTGACTATACAGCTCTGCACTTAATGTAGATATTTATTCTCTGGGAGAAAAGTAAATGCCCATTTGTACTGGAAGATCTAAGAGATCGTCTGAAAACTATGAAAAAATATATGTTATAAGTTCACAACTGTATACTAGGCTAACAACCACAGGAGCCTTTTTAAGCCTAGCCATGCATCCCAAATGTGTCCGACAAGTTTAGGAACCTTAAGATTATTCTAAGTTGTGTGTGTGTATATATATGTATATATATATATATATATATATTTATATATATATATATATATATATATATTATTTATATATATATATATATATATATATATATATATATATATATATATATATATATATATGTTTATAGACTAGGGCTTGGTTGGTAAAGCACTTACTGTTTGCCTCTTTCCTTTAAGGAGATACGTTCCAACTAAGGAATAAATTTATGATTCTCTGTCCCTTGATCCAAGTTACACTTGAATTGGGTTATTTATTTATTTATTCCAGTTTGATGACTGGGGAGGTCCACTGGGCTTGGGGAGCCCGTTTTCAGTGGAGGCCCAGGGAGAAAAGCTCCACAAAACAGAATTTCAAGATTAATTAACAAAGAAATTAAGGATTACAAAACAGGTAACATTCTAAAATAGAAATTAGAAAAAAATATATACAATTCAGTACACTGGGCTAAGTGAGCCTACTTTCACTGGAGGCTCGGGGAGAAAAAGCTACACAATACAAAGTTTAAGTTAGGGAAGTTAGGTTAGATGAACTTTGTTCCAGAGTGCCTGTGAGGCACATGACTGTCCCTCTAACATGCATTGTTTATATTGCAAGCATGGTTTAAGCCCCTATATCAGGTAAATCTGTTGCTATTTGTTTTTTGGATATGTAGAAGGTACATCAGAGTGGGATGCAAGGATGCCTTTTATGCCAGGTATAAATCACTCCTCAGTCAATAAGTGACTGAGTACAGGGACAGTACAGAGACCAAGTGCAGGAATACAACAATATATAGGATCTGATTTATCTGACATCTTATATCAGCTTAGATTTTCTGTAAGTAAATCCTCCAGCCCTTTTGTTATTGCAATTTTAAAAGCCGGTGTCTCTGGCTTTCACTCCATATGGCAATCTTATTTCCAAAGTCACTCTCTCTCCATTTCATTGTTGTTGTCAGTTGTGTAAGCTAATTAAGTACTTTTCCCACCCATTGTTTTACATACATTCATCATACAGAGAGCCCACTGTACAACAAGTTATGCTCTTGAGCTAACCTCCCTTACTGTAAATCGTCATTTTCACAAACTCCTTATCTGCTTAGCAGTTTTGCCACAGCCTGAGAGGGTCCTAAATAAATCCTCTGCCATTCTTGGCAGATAAATGATTTTCTTTATGTTTTGCACTTCATTTAATTGCTTTATCTGATAATTTTTGCACTTTAAATAATTGATATGTACCCTGATACTGTACTGTTTGCCGATTGCTAAGAACTGCACTTTTGAGAAGCTTTACTGGCAGCATTAATGTGTAATTTGCTACTTTTATTGTTGTTGGTACTTAATTGTTGTTTTGCTGCAAAAAAAAGATTCTACATAGTTTCCTTTGTTTTAAGTGCCTGCATAGATCTGGACTGTTTGTGAGGCTCTTGACTGATTCACACAGAGCTCAACAATACTTTTGTCTTTGCCTCTGAGGTGGTTTCCTTGCATCAAGTGGCATCCATGCACATTTAGTACCTGTATTTAAAACAGCACTTCCAGAACCTTTTTTAGTGACTGACTACTAATTTCTTGTTTTATTTGTATATTTGTGCATTAATCTGTATTTAAGGCTGAAATTACTGCATTTGCTCAAACAGTTTTGCTATTAGTCTGATTGAAATCACCTTGTCTAGTTAGTTTGTTAAAGCTGTCTTGTGGCAGTGTTACATACTCATGCAAATTTTTTTTTTTAGCTTTTATATTAAGAGGACTGGGATATTCCATCCAGTGACAGTAGGTAATGGCCTTGTCTATTTGACTGTTAAAGGCAGAAGTTTACTTATAAAACTAGTACTAGGACTGTAACCTGCAATTTAGTAACCCACAATGCAAGGTTCAGCACAGGACAGCTAGCTTGTGCAGCAGATAGCACTGATACATTTACTAGCACTATGTAATATTAACATAGCTCTCAACTTCTTAGCACAAAAAAGCTGGACAAAGACAAAAATAATGGGCTATCAAAGCCTCAGAATAGAGACAAATTTAAAATGTTTTTCTTATAAACTTAGAAAGTTGCTAGAATAAACAGTCTCGTGTTGCCATACATTTTCTGAAGGATATGAAGGCTGAAACTCAAATGCCTGTCATTATTTAGAGAACTCAATCCTCACTTATTTGCCACAAAAATCCAGAAAACAACAAACTGTATGAGGAACAGACCAAAAATAGGAGGTAAAATCTGAACATTCTGAGAAAATCTGGACTATTCAACTCTAATCCCTAACACTACAGACCACCCTAGTAGGTATCTGTAAAACCCATTCCTCAAACCTTAACCACCCACCCTAGATCAAGTACAGACAACATAGATATGCAATTTCCAAATGTCTTCATAGTCAGCATGGTAGATATGGACATCTTGAGACAATTGTCTCATGTTAACTGCCATCCTTTTAATCCTTAAAAGCCATCACAGTATGCAAGAGAGGTACATTTACAACTTCCTTGCAAGCAAAAATCTCACATACAAACAAGGCTGTCAAGAACACACATGCTATATCTACCACACAGTGAAGGCACACATATACCATCTTATTTTGAAACTCAACCAAGCAACCCAAAGACCTCCTAAGCCTGCAAGCGGCAGTGCCTACCTTCAGCAATCTCTAAAGCATAAAACAAAGCCCATAAGGCAAGCAAACAATTTACCCAGGGTTCTTATCATAGAGGATGCCTTTGTACAACACACCAATGCCCCACTCAACAGAGTGTGCAAGGAGAAAATTATGGTCAGTTGCTTATTTGGAGCCAGGATCCACCAACTACTCACGTATTCAAGGCATTGCACCCCATAGGTTTATAGGTTCGTACTAGGCTAATACCCACCAGGGTCTTTACAACCCTAGCTGTGCAACCTAACCCAGTTTTATCCCAGCGTTCCTTGGACACTTCTATGGTTAGGTTTGTTAGTAAGGAGGTAGATAAGGGTTATGTGTGTGTGGGTATGTTAGTTGCAGATAAATTTGCTTACCGTTGACCTCTGTCCAACAGAGTCACAGGGGCCAGGCTGGGGTGAATTTGTGATTACCCATTCAATATTCAAGGCTTTGTATGAACAGAGTCAGGGATGAACTCTGATTCACTTAGACATGAAGCTTAAGCATGGGAATCCTTTGAGTAACATATTGGTCCTTCCAGCAAGTTCTATTTATATTGCAAGCAAAGTTCAGGTTCTTGGATGTAGTTTTTCTAGTGTTGTTTGTCTTGCGAATGTGCAACAGATTCATCAATGATGTTGATTGCTGGGTGGGACATGCTAGAAGTGATTTCACACTGGAGAGTGACAAGTGAATTTAGAGCTAAACAGGTATCAGTATGATTGTATCACAGTCCTTGTGAGAGAAAATGACCTGAGACATATCTCCCTGGACTATATAAATAAAAACATTATGGACCTGTCTGAATATGTGTCTCATTCCAGCATGTGCTATGCATTGAGCAACATTCTACCTGCATAAAAGATGATGCCATAGTATGAACAAACAAATACTGACATAACAATTGGCTTAGTTTTTTTTGTGTGTGTCAATCTAGGGGAATTGAATATCTGTCAGCCTGGGAGTATATGGTTAACAGACCACATTGCTTTGGTGAAGATGACCCTCCCCCTGGGCTTTCAGATTTTGTCTTAAAGTTTATCCACCCCCTTAGAACCTTTTTTATGCAATGCCAATGTGAAAAAGCTAATGACATAGCAAATAAAACCCAAAGGAATCTAACAGTATCACTGCTTAATGATAGGAGCCTTAATAAGAAACTCTACACTGTACAAGCTCTCCTCACTCTGAAGAATATAGGCATCTGTGCCATTATTGAGACATGGCTTAAAGCTGCAGAAAGTACTCCAGTTGTGCTAGGCTATACTGTCTTCCACATATTTAGACCATCAGCCACACAGAGAGGCACTAAAGGAGATGGTCAACAGACCATGCTGCTTTGCCAGGGATAGTGTGCACCTCTCCCCTCTAGGCTTT
Source organism: Protopterus annectens (assembly GCF_019279795.1). Classification (NCBI taxonomy): domain Eukaryota; kingdom Metazoa; phylum Chordata; order Ceratodontiformes; family Protopteridae; genus Protopterus; species Protopterus annectens. The sequence goes on along the minus strand of NC_056726.1, from coordinate 1,871,828,538 downwards.
TGAATATTGGCTAAAACATTGTCTTCTCCCATAGAGCTTTTTTTAGGCAATGCCAAACTGAAAGTACTTTTGACATAGCAAATCAAAACCAATAAAATCTAAAGGTATTACTGCTCAGTGCTAGAAGTCTAAACAAATAAACTCCATTCCCTAGAAGCTCTCTTCAACCTAGAGGATGCTGATGTCTGTGCAGTCAGTGAGACATGGTTTAAAGCAGCAGAGAGAACACCATCAGTGCCAGGTTTTAATGCCTTCCATACATTTAGACCAGCTACTTCATAGGCAGGGACTAGAGGTGGAGGTGTCTCTATTTACATCAAAAATAAATATACTTCAAGGCTGGTCAAACAGGACAATGCACTTGAGCTGCTCCATGTTCAAATCCTCATAGACAAACTCCAATGCCACTTCCTTGCAAGTTATAGGTCCCCCTCTGTAACCCAGGAAACCCATACCATGTATTTAAACTTATTAGAAATACAAAACATCCAACCCAATACCATAGTCATGGGTGACTTTAATTACTGCACTATTAACTGGAAATCCTATATGCCAACAGACGTACAGGCACGGAGATTCCTGGGTTTTGTAAACACAAACTCCCTGGACTAGATAGTCAGTATGCCAATCAGGGGTGCAACTGTACTGGATCTGGTTATAACTAAAATGGGAGAGTGCTGCACAACCACTACTGTAATGACTTCCCTGGTAAAGTCAGACCACAAAATTGTCTCCTTTGAAGTAAAAATAAAACCTAGACCCCCAGCTAAACCTGGAATACTCTAAAGCTAATATCCTGCTATTAAGTGATAACCTGGCAAAATGTTAAGCACCCATAAACCCTGAGAACGCTGCTGCCTATGCAGAACTGTTCACAGAAACCCTTTACAAGCATGTTAATAGTTGCATAGAAGCAGCTGTACCCACCAGGAAGAAGTACAGAACTAACTCAAAAAACAAGCCACCATGGTAGAATTACAAAATAAATAGGCTGTATAACAGAAGGAGGAAAATCATGGCAAAAATTAGGAAGTGCAGCACCCAGCAGGATAAAAGCAGTCTCATCAAACCAAACAAACAACTAAGAGGACAAATAAAGTCTACCAAAGCCAAATTTGAGTTAAGTTTGGCATCCCTGGCCAAGAACAACTGCAAAGCATTCTTTAGCTAGGTCTTCAACCTCAAACGAAATATACAATTGTGTGCAGAGCTCATTGTAAATGGAGCTACCTATACTGAGCCAGAAGATATAGCAAACCTCCTGGCTGATAAATTCAGCTCCAACTTTAGCCCTCTCTTCCTCTAAACCTTCCCTCAGGAAATACCAACTATAACTCCCCTACTATCACTATGGAACAGGTCCTTAATGCTCTCTCTAAGACCAAGAACACTTCATCAGTAGGCCCAGACAATATTACAAGACACTTTTTAAATAGCATGAAACATGACCTATCAGAGCTTCTGGAATTAATGTTTAACTGTAGCTTCCAAACAGGCTTCATGCCTCCTGACTGGAGAGCAGCAGCAGTCATCCCCATGGACAAGGGTGGGCCATTTACAGACCCTGGAAACTACAGACCCATAAGTTTCACTAGTCATATATGTAAAGCCATGGAAAGAATGACATAGTAAACCTCCAGACACTGCAGCCAACCCAGTTTGGTTTTGTCATGGGCAGATCATGCCTACTCATATTGGTGGACTTCTTTGAGAAGGTAACCAAAGCAATGGATGAGGGAAAAATGGTTGACACTGTCTACCTTGACCTGGCTAAGCAGTGGATAGCCAACTAGCTCGCAGATAGGAGCCAGGAGGTTAGAATTAGGGAATCTACCTCTGCAATGAGGCCAGTCACAAGTGGAGTCCCTCAAGCAGTGGTCCTTGGACCACTCCTTTTTGGAATTTACTAGGACCTGCTGAAGACACAAGTGCGTATCCCACAGACTACCCCATCTATGGAACAGGCTTCTTATCCATGTGAAACAGAGTTCCTCCCTATCCCAATTCAAGGGCAGCTTGGACAAATGAGTGGGGAATAGGAAATTCATCCCTGGTTTGGCACCTATGTCTGTAATGGACACAGACCCACCTGTAAATGGACACATATAACCAATTACAGGTTGTCTGTAATGGACACAGACAACCTGTAAATAATTAATCTTCCAGGCCCCTGCATATAAATGTTTCATCTCCCAAACCCCTGCTTACACTTATCAAGGGTATCAAAACTTGTCCGAGATTTGGGATGCATGATTAGACTTAAAAAGGCCCTTGTGGTCATTAGCCTAGTAAATACCTATGAAGTTATGAACCTAAGTGTCTCAATCTACATTAACAACAAGTATACCTCAAGGTTGTTAAACAGGGTGATACCCTGGAGTTCATCTATGGGCAAATCACCATAGATACAGTCCCTTATCATATCTTAGCCAGCTATAGGTCACCATCTATGTCACACTCATTCCACAACTTTTAGCAAGGTCTACTGCAGGTACTTTGTATCCAACCAAACACTCTATTCATGTGATACTTTAACTACCCCTCTATAGACTGAGAAACATACACTGCCTACAGCTTGCAGGCACAATGTTTCCTGGACTTTATTAGCACAAATGCCCTTGATCAGTTAGTGTGCACTTCAGCCAGAGGGTCAAACATAATGGACCTAGCTCTCACCAATATTGGCAACAGTGTAGCTAAGATGGGTCGAGAGGGCAAATGTCCCTGGTGCAAAGTGTTAGTGGGGGGGCACAATCAGTTGATCCCAATCACTAATGCAATACCGGCTTTTAAAAACCAGCATTGCATTTCCAGCCAAACCTAAGCACTGTAGCACTCCATGTTAGGTCTAAACTGGAGCAACTGCTTGCTATAATGTAGCAAGGAGTTTGCTACAGTTTAAAAATTATTAAAAAAAAAAAAATCACTTTTTTAACAAAAACCTGAGCATTGTGGTGCACTGTGCAAAGAGGGTATAAACTGCAGCAACTGTTTGCTACATTTGTACCAAGCAGTTTGCTAGAGGTTATAACAATTTTTTTGTTTAATTAAATGTGGGTGCCTTGTGCGCTGTGTAGGCAGGGTATAAACTGTAATAACTGTTTCTACATTTGTAGCAAGCAGTTTGCTGCAATTTATGACAAGAATGATTTATCGCTGCATTTATTTTTTAAGAAAATGAAGGAGGGTTTATTATCTGGTCATTACTTGGAGAGATGATGGGGTTGAGTGCTTGATCATAGTACCAGCCCAAGGCACTGATTCAGCCAACTATGCATCTGAATATGAGAGTTTACTGCAACACTCCCCCACCCCCACCCATGTAATGTCCTAACTAGTAAGGTCAGATCAGATCACAAAGCTCTCTCATTCATAATGAAAATCAACTTGGGAAACCCAACAAAAACATGTTACAGTAAAGAAACTATTCTAAAGCAAACTTCTTCAGATTAAGTGACAGTTTGTCAAAATGCAATGCCATCCTCTCAGAGTCAACAACAGCCTATGCAGAATTATTCACAGAAATAATGTACAAACATGTAAATGGCTGAATAGAGGCTGCTGTACCTATAAGCCCAAACCCTGAAACCAAATAACACTGGTGGAATCCTAATCTTAACAGGGTATATAACAAAAGGAAAAAAAGACATGGCCAAAGTTAGGAAGAACAATTTTCATAATGTCACTAATCAAACTAAACAGAAAATTAAGAGGATTAATTAAGCCCAAGAAGGCCAGTTACAAGGTCAAGATAGCTTCTCAGGCAAAGAGACCACAAGGCCTTCTACAGCTATGTCTGAAACCTCAAAGGTAATATGCAGCAGTGTAAAGAACTGGTAGTAAATGTCACTGCTTTTCACAGTGACATAGCAAATCTGCTGGCCGAAAAATTCTGATCAAACTTCACCCCCCCTTCCTCCACTGCCACCCCTTGTGAAATCCCTACCAGCGTAATCTAACGACTATCAGCAGGGAGCAGGTCATAGTGGTGTTCACTGAGGCTAAAAATATAGCCTCACTGGGGCCAGACATACCCCAAGTTGCTCTTTAAATAGTCTAATATATGAACTATCAGGACCACTTGAGTCACTTTTCAACTACAGCCTCAAAACAGACTATGCACCAAGCAACTAAAGGATGGCAACAGTTATCCCCCTTCACAAGGGTAAATTGTCAACTGGCCCTTGTACAAAGCCATGGAACAAATTATCATGGAAATGATCACCAAAGACATTGGCAACCTACAGTCACTGGACCCATCCCATTTTGGTTTTGTCAAAGGAAGATCTTGCCTACATAACCTGTTTGACTTCATTGCAAAGGTAACCAAAGCAATGGATGAAGGAAAAATGGTGCATGATGCCACCTACCTAGACCTAGACCTAGAAAAGGTATTCAACACAATACCCCATTCAAATATTATGGACAAACTCTCAGAACTAGACATAAATTCCTGCACAACTCATTAAAATGTCAGCTGCTCAAAGATAAAACCTAAAATGTCAGGCTTGGTGAGACCATCTCTAACAAGAGGTAGGTCACCAATGGAGTACTGCAGGGCTGTGTGCTGGGTCCACTCCTGTTTGACATCTACTTTTTGGGGTCCAGACAAATGTCAAGGGTCTCTGGCTCACCAAGTTTGCAGACAACTGCAAATTAGGAGCTATCATGAATTTCTCCCATGACAATGACATTCTGCAACAGGATATAACATAATCAAATTACTGGTGCCAAAGCCACAGATTAACAGCTCAATGCAAAGAAGCTCTATCAGGTTGCAAGGCAGGACTGAAAGATAATGAAGATAGTCATCAGATAGCTGTTATAGGGGATGCCAAAAACAACCTGATCACTGGTCCACAGGACTTCAAAGACAGATAGACGGAATACTTCCAGCACCTTCTGAATGAACAAAACCCTGCAGAAGCTTTACTTCCCCAGACATGGACTACGATGAAAGAAGAACAGCCGACCCTTGAAGAAGGAAGAGCAGCACTAAGGAAAATGAAGTCAAGGAAAGCTGCAGTCTCACATGAGGTCATGGCAGACATGATCAAGATGTTGAGTAAGATTTGGGAGAAATGGGTCTTGGAGGTTCTCATAGCAGTATGGTGAGATAGGCATAAAACAGATGTCTGGAGAATAAGAATTGTCTTGCCAACATACAAAAATAAAGGGGACATTCACAACTGTGTGCAGTACAAATGTATCAAACTCCTTTCACACTGCATAAAAGGGTTTGAGAAGGTGAGTGATAAATTCACAGAGTAGTTGAAATTAACATAGGTTCATAGGTTGGTACTAGGCTTTTGGCCCTAGGGCCTATACAAGCCTAGCATTAACATTTCCATGGCTATTTCTTCCCACACTATTTACTTCCCTGGAACATGTGAGATGAGTAGCTCTGATGCAGAGCAGGATGCCGCACAACTGCCCTGATGACCGCAGTGAGAGATATACTTCAGAAGAAGCTAGAGGTGAGGAAAAAGTGCAAATGGGGCAGTCCAATGAAGGTCAAATTTCAGAAAATATTAGTGGAATTACTGTAACTCATACCTCTCAATCTGGAAACATCAAAAGTCTGGACAAAGGTACATCAAGTACTAAAAAGAAAATCAGTCAGAAATGCTCCGCTAAAGCCTCAAAATATTATTGCTTTTTAATCCAATGTGCAATTTCGTTCAACTCCCTGGTTGAACTTCTTCAGATAAAAACAGTTCTCTCATACCATTTCATTTAAAACACATAATTAAAGAACACATTTCAAAAACACCTGTCACAATGTTGCAATAATTAAAAGCATAATTAACACTTGTCCGCCCATAACCAGCAGCAATTAATGGACGGAAACATGAATCCTCACTTCTGGCTAAAAAAATCAAATTAGGAAAGTCATATATAAAAAAATCCTATATAAAGAAAGCTAGTTAAATGTTTTAACCACAATACATGTACGGGTACAACAGGCAACTCAGTCACATACTTACAATACAAAGTAACACAACCATTTAACACATAAAACATTAAAATGCATTGATCTTCTGGTTAGATGTATCCAAAATATATCAAAAACAGTTTGAATCAATGTGCCAAATCTAAGAGCATGTCACTATAAGGTGTACCATGATAACGGAATGAACTGGCAGTCAACAGCAGTCGCTTACTCTCAGAAGTATAGAGTTTCTTTTTGTTGGTCATTTACTCATGCAGTCACCCTTGTTCTTAGATAAATAAATAAAGTAGAAAACATTTACCTTAATAAGGCTTCTTTGCAAGGGGAAACAATTCAAACCAAGGCCTTTGAATATTAATAAACTCTGTCTCTGATGGTTTACATTCTCAGATCCATTAAAGCAAGTCTCTGCCCCATACCCTGATATGTCATCTAGTGGGCGTGCTGTATTGGTGACCGGCTACCCTGTCGTCAGCAGCAAGCCCAGCCCAATAACCAAGTTAAAGCATGCTCATATTTCTTCCAAGCTTAAATTATAAATTTATAAGTACAGAACTAATGGTGGTAAACAAATCATCCAGTTCTTACAGAATTTCTGCTATTGTGAGATATCTTCCGAAGATCTATTGTGTGCAATGTTAAGCAGAATGGACCCTCACATCTCTGCTATTGTGAGACATCTTCCGAAGATCTATTGTGTGCAATGTTAAGCAGAATGGACCCTCACATTGAGCCAGGGAAGTACAAGTCTGAATTAATGCAATTATTGATCATGGCATATCACATTATGATATGTTATATCATGACCATCACTCAGCCGTTTTAATGAACCAACGTAGGTTAATTTGGCAGGAAGGAGAAAGACTCTCCAAAGTGAGCCAATTAGTCAGAGGACCAGGAGGGGAAAAAATACTTTTAAACATACCCTGTATAAGGTGGGGGAGGTCATTCTAGAAGCATTAAACATATATAATTCATTTCAAAAAACCTCATACAAGCTTCATATAGTTTCCTCTTATAAACACCAATACTTAAACAACTCTAGCCACTATGAAGTGCTACAAGCACACATGATGACATCTATAAGTATAAATCATCTAAGAGTTAGAGTATATAACTAAGGGATACTCTGCATAAGCTAGTCAATTTCATATTACGTTTCAATAAAAAGTCTAAATCCCTAAAAGATCATGAAACCCTTCAAGGTGCCATGGGTTGACACAATAACAAATGGCATCTAAAACTGTACATCATCCGAATGCTAAAAAATATATGGCTGTATAAGCTTAAACATTATAGGCATGACCAGATTGAATTCATATTAAGTTACAATTTCAAAGGTCATGTCAATGTGTGCTCTATATCTAAAATTATCTTTCAAAGCTTTTCAATTTTAGGATGCATTTGATCAAGCAGGCATCATTCAGCCCTGGATATTTATATGCATCTACTCTAATTTACCATAGCAATTCAAGTTCTTCCAATTTTAAACTCTTTAGGCCTCCTCTTATGTTATGTGCAACTTGATCAATAGCTGAATATTTGAAAGAATGGCCTGTGAAGCATGACACGTTTTCCCAAGGCATTTTCTAGCTTGCCCTTGCCAATAGCATATTGGTGCTGGTAGATATGTTCATGGACCTTACAGTCCATTTTGCCTATATAATAGGCAGGCATTGCTGGCACTTGGCTAAATATATGACCGCCTTTTAATTGCAATTGAATGTATGCCTGATTTTATAATTCATGCCATTAATGTCAAATGATTTAGTTGCCCGGATATGTCTGCAAAAATTACAGTTCTTACATCTAGACATGCCAGCCAAATTACACTTCCTTAATATTTTACCCTCCATTCAGTTCTTCAAATTTGGACCTCTCCTATATGTAATCATAGGTGGGTCCTCTATTCTAAACAACAAGTCAATGTTGCTTTTGAGTAAATCCCAGTATTTATTTAAGATGTATTTAATCATCTGGCTATCCATATTGAAAGTGGTGATCAGGCTCATGGGGAACATGTTAACAGAATTCAAGCTCACCTCCCCTATGATGTTCCTTTGTTCAATTTCATCATTAGGGCTTCTACAGTTAGTGATACCCAAAATAGTTGCATAAAACCCTTTACATCTCTTGAGCTTCACTTCTAAGGTCAAGGATTCAATCAATTTCTCAGGGTAGCCTCTACTGAGGAACATAATTTTTAAGGTCAGGCATTCATTTTTGATGTCTTCCTCCAGAGTTACTATCCTCGCAGCTCTTATCAATTGCTCTTTAACTACAGAGCGCTTCTGGTGGTAGGGGTGATTAATTGTGAAGTGCAGAAAGGAGACAGAAAATGTACTCTTCCTATACACTCTTGCTGTATAACCCCAGCTATGGACATCTTTCTTTAAGTTGATGTCTAAGTAGCTGCTTTCATCTTTGCTAAAACTAGATGTAAATTTTAAAAAGCTTGTGGTATTATTAAAATAACCAACCAGGGACTCAGCTTTATCTCTATCACCCTTGATGATGATTAAGATGTCATCAAGGAAGTGTGTGTAGAAGTTGATCTCATCTTTTATGCATTTAACCTTAGAGATAATTTCAAACTCCCATTGGGCCATGACTAAATTAGCCACTCTTGCCCCACAAGGTGACCCCATGGCCACCCCTATCTTTTGCAGAAAATATTCATTGTCAAATAGGAAGAAATTATTGGATACATTTATGTCCAATAATTCGAGCACCAGGTCTATCTCTGTTGTATCAGCACCTTTCCTGTTCAAAAAAGATCTTATCCACTCTAATCCGACTTCATGGGGGATTGAGGTATATTGATCTTTTACATCTATTGTAAGGAACCCATGGTCTTAATCAAATTTTAATTGATCTATTTTCTGTAAAAAAAGACCATGGGTTCTTATAAATTTGTGTCTCAAGTGGTAAGTATTTATTTAAGATAGAGTCCACCCATTTGGCACAATGGTAGGTGATTGAGTTCCTTGCATCTACCAAGGGTCGCATTGGGGGGTCTGCCATACTCTTAAGGATTTTGGGAATACCAAACAGGGCAGGAGTCCGAGGAAAAGACATACTGAAATAAATATATGTCTTTATATCTATTCTTCCATCAATAAAGAATTCCTCAATATGGCCCCTTATTCTTTGCTGGGCTACATTAAATTAATTCATCGAGACCTTTTGGTATGCCTCTGTAGCCAAGATCTTAAGCATATGGGCTACATAGTCCCAATTATCCATTATGACAAGGCCCCCGCACTTGTCAGGCTTACTAACTCTCACATCTGCTTCTCTCAAGCGGGTCAAAGATTCCCACTCTTGTTTAGACACATTATAGTTAGTGCTGGGTGAAGGTAAATGCCTCCTATTTGTTCTACCTTGTATTGAGCAGAGATCCAACTCATATAACCTTTCAAAATGCTGTAATGTTGGATTACTTGGAGGGTTAAAGGTGCTGGCTATGCGTAAGGGGTTATTCAGTTCATTTGACCCATCTTCCAATAGCACCTTCAAATTCAATTTCCTTATGAAACATTTAAGGTCTATAATTGTCCTTGGTAGGTCGATCTGGAGGCTAGGTACAAATGTGTATCCCTTTGCTAATAGCTCTACTAGGTCTGATGTCACGCACAGTGAGGAAAAGTTGTAAATTCTGAAGTCTCCTGCAATGTCGGTGACAACCTCAAGTCCATTGTTGCTTTCCATCTCTTCCATTTGTAGGACCTCTGTTTGTTCCTCCTGGGTTGTGGATTGTACTGTTGTTTGGGGACGGTACCCACCTGATGGGGGTCCCAAAAAGTTTGGTGGTTTGGATGTTTGGATTCCTGGTTCTTGATCCTGTCAGTCCTTCTCACCTTGCTGGTCCCTGGGCTGCCCTCTGATTCAATGATTAAGAGCAAAAATATGAGGCAAAAATCTGGACATTCTGTGAAAATTTGGACAGTTCAAGAGGTATAATAATAGCTAAAGTGTTTACCTCACAGACACAGGGTATGATTCTCACCTCTGATGGTGTTTGCCTAGGGTCAAAAAAGCCCCCAAAGGCACCTAACCTTCTGTTTAGCTATGGAGAATATCCTGCAGTATACAATAGGGGCTGGTATAATGGTTAAGATGTTTAACTCACAAATACAATGTATAGGGTTTGAGTCTCACCTTTGAAAGGGAAACTAGTTAGGCTTAAAATGGTCCACAATGGCAGCTTGTTTAATATTTACCTATGAATTCAGCAAAGCGTTTCTACAACAAAATCCTAACTTGATCTTCTGTACATAATCAAACAATTTCTAACTGATTAAAGATCTCAGTATGCTTCTGTCTTCTCTACCTTCGAAATATGCATTTATCTAAGAACAGTCCTACAACAAAATTGACAGTCATTTGGTCACCCTTGATTATAAAACCTAGTATTGTTTTGTCTGCAGGAAATTATAATGACACAAATAATAACACATCATGGCTAGTGCAAAGCTGAGTCCCAAACAGATGTACAACCTGCCATTCACAACATCAGTGGGATACTTATACCATTCCTAATATCCAAGGTCATAGAGTGGTTGATATACAGTTAACAAGTACTGGGTTAGGCATGTACAAGTTGGCTCACATATGGGTGGTGTGACAGGATTTACTGAAGGAAACACAGTTCCCATCTAGTTATTCTATGAGTATGCATGTGTATGTGTGTGCATTCCTTATTTTTAAGAATATTAATAATTTACAGGATGTTCATTCTTAAGATATATCAGAAATTAAAAATATGTTTCTGAATGAAATTTAAATGTCCATTCACATTTGTAAGGAATACATTAGTTTAATCCATACAAAAAAAACTTGAGTAGTACAGTACCCTGCTGTCCTTTGTCAAGACAGCCAAGTATAACAAAATGTAATGTGCAACCATAGGAGAGAAAATAGAAGTTTCAGTACTCATTTTAATAACAATTATAAAACACAACCGGACATTATCAGAATACAGAATAAGGGAAGAAATGTTTCTTTAAATGTGTAGTGGAGGCCAAGGTGAAATAAATATAATATGGAATAAATACAAGTGCAAGACAACACTTTTAAAAATGTGGCAGAGCTATAGTCTTGAGCCCACCAACTCATTTTACAAGACAATCTAGAAGAAGATTGGAAGCCTCTGGTGTAGCAGCTTTATTTTTCTGTATTGCTTGTAGACTAAAACCTAAACCAGTATGGCTTTGCATTGCAACATTACATACACCAGGGGGATACAGCTGTTAAGTAGTAGAGGATGAAGCTGTAAACATTTATAATACTTTTCAATTGTTTGAAGAAAAAAAAGTATTCTGTTATTAATTAAGGGTAGGTTTAAACAGCACTGTTAGCCGAGACAGAACATTAGATATTCAAGAATTTCTTTTTCACAACAAACACACATAAGAATGCAATGGAGCCATGCATGTCTTAACTGAATCACAGAGCAAGGGAATGTAAATTAGGGAAAGGCATAAATCTCTTATGAGAGACACGATTGTGTGTAACATTACCTGTGAATAAGTGAAAAATAAACCTTTGTGTAACAGTGATATAACACTGGTAAGGCTGTTGACATATATGGAGTTAATGAAAGCAGTTACAAATATAGAAGATTATGATCAGTTCCCCAATTATACTAAGCACATTATGTGCTTGTGATATGGATGCCAAGAAATTCACCTTGTGAGTTTCTTGACATCCATGCTGAGAATACATACCTTTTTGAGATAAGAGTGTGACAAAGCAGTTACTGCTAGCACAACTTACAGTGTATGTCATTTGTGAATATCAACATGATTCATATGCTTGTGCTACAAATGTATTAGAACTGAATGTCATATAAGATGGTTTGTACAGACGTGTGCTGGAGAAATATTTTGTAGAGTACTCAGCTTAGAGATCTGTCCATAGTGTACACTCCTGGAAAAGCACAGAAATGTATATAAATTATTGTAATTGTGTAAATGTATATATTTTAATAGTGTGAATTGGAACATAGAAGGTTAACTTGCAAAACTTCAGAAAAATAGTTGAAATTAAATTAGTTTATAACTGTGCCATAAAAGATGGTTTCAATGCAGCATGGAGAGAGGATATCTAAAACTAGGGAGCCTTCTGCATTGTCTTGTGAATGTTTTATTGTTTTATGTCTTCCAGCAGCTGCAAAGATCTAAGAGTCCTTGTTTAGGTATTTTTCACAGGTAGATGATAAAAGCTGGTAGTTTCTAGCAATGGGGCTTTAGCTTGAGAACTAAAGTCAGATGACAAGAAGTGATGTCATCCTGCAAGCTAACACAGCAGTATCATTTGAGATATTAATTTAAGAACTCTCTGAGAGAGACAGGGCATTCTGTATTTTGTCTTTGACCTGACAAGAACATCCACTTACATCTGCCTGCTTGTTGTTCTGTAGGTAAGTTAACTAGGGTAGAGTAATTTCTCTTAGATACAGTTAGGAATATAGTGAAGTATAGCTTAGATGTTTTATGTATTTATATGAGACTGTCCTGAAATGTTGTTTTAAATATTTCCTGTGATTGTGAACTGTGATGCAACTGTGATTTTTTACTCAGTCTTTTTGTGTTCTTTTATAATTTATTATTATACATACTTAAACCTACTATCGTGGCTGATATTTATGAGACATATTTAAGTTCTGGGAGTACTTGCATATTTATTTGGTGACACTGTGGGCCACTCCTAATAGCCTTGCTCTTGGTCAAACTACCATTTGGATTTACAGCAACATTACACAGTAAGCTTGGATACCTTTTATTAAGGGTCTTAAAGTAGCTGATAAAGAGTTGGCTGGTGGCAGTAATAACTACCTTATAGTCTGGGTAAAATGGTCATAGCTAGTGAACCTGTGCCAGCCTTTCCCATGTGTGTGTGTGTGTGTGTGTGTGTGTGTGTATATAAATCAAATCTCAAAGAATGTGTGTGTCAGCTACTTGGGCAGGGACATGAAGCACTGGTTGGACAGAGAGGGTGCTGGAAGTCTTGGCTTAGCCACTCAGCTGAGATCTCAACTCAGTAGCTGTGCTAGTGGGGAGTCTTATTGGGGATCTGGAGAAACAGGGAGAAACCAGCCCCAGACTAACTGTGATCTCTGATTGCTCTTAAGGGAAATTGTACTTTACTGTATGTGTACTTATCCTCCCAGTGTGTACATCCTCCACTGTTGCTAGTGGTGAGAATTGAGGCTCCTTGACTACTGGGCCAGTGGTGGGGCATCACAAAGAGATCCTATAATAATTCTTTGTAGTGCAGAGAGAGTTAGCTTCTCCATGTACTATTGGTTAGTGAAGAAAAATAGATAAAAAAAGAAAACTTGATGTGTGGTACCGGCTTTCAAAACTGGTACAATAGTGGGAAAGTGGTTGATGTCTTACATATTCCCTGCATAAGGGAACAAGTTGAAAACAAAGTACTGGGTGGACTTTAGCAGACAGTAGGCAGAAACAGGAGTTTCTTGCCATGCTACTGCTGTTCTCTGGTTAGCATTGTCTGCTTCTAGTGCTGACTTCATGTTAACAGCACTCAAGGGATGCTTAACAATTCTCTAAGAGTTGTTAAGGTCTGGTGTCACTTTGTAGTACTGCTTAACCAGGATATTATTTAACCATTTTTGAACTTAGTCGCAGTGCTTCATGCACTACTCAGTATGTGCAAGATAAACTTGAAACTCAGAAAGAATGTTAGTGAAACACAACAGGTCCTGCAGGGAAGGGACTAATAGTGGTAGAACATGATACAGAGAATACAAGATGACAATAAAAGGTGTCAAGATAACACAACAAGGAAGACAATAGTACAGTAGGTGTGGTCATAGGCATAAGATCAGCACTGCCAGTGTGAATAATAATATTTGCTGGAAATGTGGCACACTGACTCATTTAACAAAGATGTGCATTACAAAGGTTCACAATGGCAAAAGTAAATCAAAAGGGTTACAAACGGTTGGTAAAAAAAAAAAAATCCTTTGTGTTCATCTGAGAGGAATGCTATTACAGACTCACATACTGAAATGGAGATGATACCAGTAAACCGTGATCTTCCATTGTTACTACTACACATTACTTTTGAACAAATTTATATGAGCAGCATATCAAAAGGTGTGCTTACCTGAAAATCGTCAATGTTCTTTGTCTTTCACTGCTAGCACTTGACAGTTAAACATGACAGTGAAACTACTGTACTAGTTACCACAGTACACTATGGAATTAAGAATTCAAATAACTTCCTAGAAAAGCAACATTTACGTATGAGAAAAAAAAAATAATTAAAAAAAAAGATCTGGTGTACAGTGTAAGTTGACCATGTACCACACATCAATGCACACAACAGATGTTATCTACGTGATTTTTGTTGTTTCACTTTCAGTATTAATATCATGGCCCATATTTGTGGGTTAGATGCTGCATTTTTGTCTGCTCAGCCGGGTGCTGTGCATAACCCTTCCACATGGGGTCCTGTGCTACTGCAGCCTGCTGACTGCCATCACTATCAGAAATGGTGTTAGGAATGAAACCAGCAGCTGCACTGACATCATGGTGCAGCTGCACACCAGACTAATGAATTATCACGCTGTGCAGAATGCGACATGAGGTAAGCATTGTTCGTGTAGTAGCAGGTTCATACTGAAGGCACCTCCATTTCCTCATCTAGGAACAGAAATGGATTTTCAGCAGACAAATGCTCGAACATTGACAATGCATACATGGGACATTGTGGTGTTGAAGGACTCCTCATCAGCTCCTCTAGGATTATGGGCTGGTGTCAGTAGCCAGGGTTGAAGTGGGTAGCCTGCATCATCTACAAAAAAAAAAAAGAAGAAGGGAGCGGACACATACAAGGAAAAGGGGATTTACTAATAAGCAATACATTTTCCAAAATGACACCTATACAGCAGAGTAGGAAAAGTTTGCACTTACCAATAAGGTGACCATGGGGGTTTCCTACAGGAAAGAGCAATACAGTGAGCTTGTGTGCTAGATGAGAGAATCATGGGTACTTCCAGGATGATGAGCCAACACATTAGTGATACACTCCCATTCATCACATGCTGTCTGGCAGTTGATATAATGTTTGTCCTTCCTCTTCCAATATTACTTCCCCATAGTGTAAGTGGAGTCCTATTGGCAACACAGAAGAATTCTATTGCACCATGCCCATCAGGAAGGCATAGCATTCCACAGAAGGCAATCATGTCTCCAAGCTCAGTCCTAAGGCAACACTGGCACTTAAATTTATTTATTTATTGCATTTGTTTACTGGGAAAGTCCATTGGGCCTAAAAGATCCCATTTTCAATGGAGGCCCAAGGAGAAAAGCTCTGACAAGTACATAGCTACAGAAAATATTAAGCATTAATTGGTACAAAAGTAGATACAATGTTACACATAGTGATTACAGTAATATATACAGAATATATATATACAAGCAGGAATTTTGTAGGTTGCCAGATGAATTCATTCAGAGAGGTATAAATAAAGATATATTAATCAGCATTATTGTACCAGTATCAACTATTGATGAAAAATAATTATTATGGAGAAAATATCACCAATCAGCAGTAGCAAAATGCAGTTTAGTTATTGTATAAGGAGAAGGAGGAGGAGGTTAGTTTATAAAGCAGGTACACAGCCAGGAAAAGTGGAGAAGATTTTCCATTATTTGTTTGAAGGTGATGGTGCTGCCTGGGTTTCTTGTAGAAGGTGGAAGTGAGTTCCATAGTTTGGTGATGGTGAAGGAGTAGAGGAGTTGACCAGCAGGTAAGGTGGGCTTTTCTACCTTTAGAAGTAGATGATTTTCAGATCTTCGTTGACTGCTGGGTTGGCATTGGACGAGTAGTGTTGAGAGAGCAGGACAGTCTGTGGGTCTGTAGATTATTTTGTGCGGTCTAGTTAGTTGGGTGAATGAGAGATGGTGGGGGCATTCCAGTCAGTCTAATTGTTTCAGTGAGTTACAGTGGTAGAATGAGAATTTGGCCTTGGTGGGAAATTTGGCTATTCTGTTGTAACACATATCAAGTTTGGATTATGCAGAATGTTGGATATTAGTGAAGAGAGGGACACCATAAAGGAGAGAGGGCAATAAAAAGGTGGTTGTAAGGTTTTGTTTAGTAGAAAGGCTAAGAAAGTGTTGGTGCCTGTAGAGCATACTGAACTTTGGGTGTGTTATTTTGATGTTATTGTTTATGTGTAGGTCAAAGTTAAGGTTTTCATCTATAATAATGTCTACTAGTTTAGTGTGTGGGACAATTTCTATAGTGGAATTGTCTTAGGCTTGTATAGTGAATAGTTCTTTTTATTTAGGGGAGTGATTTTCTTAGGGGTAAAAAGTACTAATTTAGTTTTTTTTTCAGATTTAGGGCAAGATGATTGTTAAACATCCAAGATTCAGTAGAGATGAGAACATTCTGGGTGATTTTCTGGAGTTCAGAACTGGAATTAGCAGTGCATATTATACTGGAGTCATCAGCATACTGCAGATCTGCATGAGGCACGAGTAAGTCAAGGAGCTGTTGAAGTATCCTCAAGGCAAAAGCCTGTGACATATCCAAAGTGTCCCCAGTTTCTGTCTAGAAGGTGCCTAGGGCATTTATAGTGAGGGCTATATATGCTATGGTATCCACAGGTATAGGAAGACCACACACACCCCTAATCCTTGGCTGTAGTCCATACATACTCACTAAAGCTTGCACTATATTCCTGTCCACTCCAAATCTATACATTTCTTGATCAGCAAAGTTAAGATTGCTCAAGCTTTGCCTATATTTGTGCCTTCTTGTCCAGTGTGTGATGTTAGGTGCTACCAGCTTTAGAACAGATGAAACAAGCAGCTCAGAATGGGCAGTAGGGTAGCTAGGGTGGCAGAAGAGGGGCAACTGCCCTAGGAGTAGTTTTTTGGAGGCACAATCACTAGTTGGTCCTGATCTCTCTTTCTTAAGCCAGTATTATATTTGTGGACAACCTGAGTGCTGAAGTGCCCCTTGTGGGGTCTAAACTGTATCAGCTTCTTCCTACATTGTAACAAACAGTTTGCAATGTTTAAAAGTTAGAAAAAAATCTGTGTTTTTTTTTTTTAACTGAAACCTGAGTGCTATAGTGCTCTGTGCAGGCAGGGTATAAAATATAGCAACAATTTGTTACATTTTAGCAAGCAGTTTGGTACAATTTATAAGAAGTTTTTTTTTTTTTTTAAGTATACATGAATATCATAGCGCTCCTTGGAAGCGTGGTATAAACTGTAGCAGCTGTTTGGTACAATTCTTATTTATTTATTTTAATAAAAGGAGGGAGGGTCGGGGGCAGGGCACAGAAACAGACAGGACCTGAATGGCTAGGCAGAAGGCTGGGTGGTGACAGTAGAAGGAATGTCCATTTTTATTTCATTTTATTCATTTGTTTATTTATTGCTCTTCAGTAGAAGAGCTTGAGGGGGTGAGTGGATCTGTAATAAGCTGATGACTATATTTATTTTTCTGTTTACCTAAAAAGCTTAGGGGTAGGGCAGTGTTTCTGGGTACTGGCACAGGGTGCTGGCTGAGCCATCTATGCTTCTGACAGTGTGAAATAGCTAAACTAGCTACAACAGGAATCATCTTCATGAGTTGCATAGTAAACAGAAAAGGCATGTCTTCACCTTTTATATGGCTTTTGTTCACTGCACCAGTGCTCATAAAAAACAACTCTGAATCACACAGAGGAAGGAAAATTGTTATTATGTGCAGCTGATAAAAAATCCTGGTACTCAAGTGGGATGTCTATGAATATCACCATTTATCTATAAATCCCAATGTTTGGACTGTGGACTTAGCATAAGTGAAGCATCTTTGTCTTTAGGTCTTCTTAGGTCTTCTGCCTGTATACCTTACTTTTTCCTTTTTTATTTTATTTATTTATGTTTTTTTTTTTTATTTTGAATTTTATTCACAATTGATATGAATATGTTTGACACAGTATTCTTATTTCTAAAACAGGTTAATATGGCTGTGTCTTATGTCACCCTGTTTTCACCCACTTGTTCATTTGGTTTCATCTTTTATTAAGTCAGGCACTACCTTTATTATGCTTTTTATACTTCCGTATTCAAACTTGTACAGCTAGTTGGAATCTTGATACTCCTACTTTAGTACTACATTAAGTCAAACAATGCCTCAGTCTATCAAGGTTGCTCTGAACTCTTTCTGCCCCATTTTAAGTCCACTGAATCTACTGTAAATGATGAGGCATTACAATCTGGGTTTCCAAATGTTAATAACGTAGATGCCCTTAATACAAGCAGTGAGTATACTGCTCTCTACCACAATGAACAAAAGCCTAGATCCTGTGGTTCTCTACTCCTTTATTTCACTCTGGAGTATAGTATAGGCTTAGTACTGAACTTGGTTACATCTTGCATGCCTGCTTTTCCTAGAAAGATGTAAAAAGAAATTTGAAGTTCCCATTTATTACATTTTACAATTATTTTTTTTTTCATTTGAAAATGTTAATCATGTAAATATATAATCCCAGAAGATACTCATTTTGCTCCATCTTGTTGCTTTTGTATTCTGCTTGCAGCATTGTTAGTCAGTGCAGGACTGCATACTTGCAGCCTCTTTCTGTGAAAGCAAGAAAGGTAAATATGTATCATTAAGAGTTTTTCAACCATCAGTAATTAAAATTCTTCTGCACACTTTGTAAGTGTATTTCCTAACAGAAAATTACTTCATCATTGTTATACAGAATAAAGTGTATATTAAAAAAGGAGTCAGCTGCATACTAACTCTCTTATAGCAGTTTGGTATATGTCAGCAGTCTGTCAAATGAGTGCCATTCACTGCATAAAACAGCAAAGATCAGTAATTATGATGTCAGCTTTGATGCCTATATTGCTGGCACTAGAAGTAATATAATATGCTATGCTGATGATCCTTTATCAAAGAGAAGGATGTAAATGGCCACAGAAATGATTGCTCTTGACAGCAGTCTCCTGCTCTTTGAAAAATACTGAATACATCATCATGAGATAAAAACATATTAAAAGAACTGAAAGGTAATCATACCAGTGAAAAAATTCTCCAAGGAATAGGTTTGAGCAATTTACAGAAAAAGATCTTAAGGTTAGTGCACTGATTAAACTTAGAGACGGTGTTAGGAAGATTTTATACAGTGGTAGCAATTTGTTAATGTCTTCTCAATTTGTTGTAATGACTGATTGCATAAGTTAATTATTAACATTTAGAACAAACTAATTTCATCACTGATGTGCACTTTGCAGGAAAATTCCCTTTTACCAACCTTAAATACTAATGATTTAAGGACAAAGCTGGTGAGTGCTATTCCTAACCAGAGTCTGAATTGTAGAATTTCAGAATCCACACATATTTTAAACTGGAAAGTATGAGTACAATATTTTAATTCAAATTGTGTTTGTGTGTGTGTGCATATCAATGTCTGCGCAATCTCTTTGATAAGAGTTTGCCTTTATGCACCACAAGGTTCAGAAATTCAAAAATAAAACAGTTTAAACATTCTTGAAAGCATTACTGATTGTTCACTCATTCGTCTACACCATGTAATATTTACAGATTCTATTCCTAGTTCTATAGTCCACCTTATCTCTCCCTCATGGCAAAGAGGGATGGGTGCTATGGGCATGGGAAGTTGAGAGTGAATGGTTGCTGTTGGTTTGCCCATCCTGGGGGAGGAACATGACTCTGGATTGCCACTTGGATGACACCTAGTGTTAACACTAGGTGTTACACTCATGAAATATGGTCCTGCAAAGTGCATCCTGCAAAGCATTGGTATATACAGTGTAACCCAGGCAGTTCTGTGTAGTAGGTATGTGGACCTCTCCATATTGGACACATCTATGGAGCTTAAAGCAACCATTGTGGAAAAGTAGCTTTAGAAGCAGGCCAATCTGCATGCTTGGCTAGAGTGCCTGCACCCTACAAACCAACTCTAAGCAGAGGATAAATAGTGGGCCAAATATGCTTCCAGGCTGTAAGTAATTGGCCTTAGTGTTTTAATCAATTCTGGAGATATGTGGATCTCACCTTGTGGAATGAACAGGCTAGTTGCATATAGGTAGTGGAGGTTTCAGGAAGGACTATTTAGAGATAGAGGAAGGAGAATTATAAAATTGCACCCTTATAACTCCTAAACATTTGATGATGTGCTTTACAGGCTTATCTGAGGTCTCAGAGTCTGCCATATTGTGTCCTTGTTGACTTTGAAGCACACGGCATGTTTTAATTTATCTCAGATCCATCACGATCAGAGTGGTAACTGACCTAGAGGCATTTCATTTCAACTGTGCAATCATATTTTTTCTATGCTTGTGCTGAGCTACTACAGAAGTGTAGAGTTGTGACCACTTAAGTCAATGAGGTTGTTTATAGGTACTTACACAAGCAGTAAAATCATGGACATTCAAGGAACTAGTCAAAGTCATCTATTTAACTATCTGGTAGTTAGCACAGAGGATTAGGGCTCTAAGTTGTTAATAAACTAATTTCCAAGGTAAAGCATTTGATTCCTTCGGCCTTCATTTGCCTGCTGTGTGACTTTGAGCAAGTTACTTAACCTGGCAATCCTGTGAAGGAATGAAAAATTTGGCTTAGGCTCCTTAAAGGTTTCCTGGGCGGCATACCTAACATCTACCTTTGACAGCTTGTGCAAATTGTAAAATTAACTATTGCAGCTTTAAACTTAACACTTCAAGAAAGGAAATGAACATGAGTCAGGTTTTATCAGTGTAACAACTAAACTCTGGTCCCACAACTTTCCTAGTTATTGTTGCCCATTAATATTTTCTTATCACATTGATATTTTTGGTGGGAGGTGGTTGGATGAAACTACTCTTTTTCTTTATTAAAGTATCTTTTCAGCATTTTAACTTAATTTTCATTTGATAATGGTGTATCAGTACAAAGTGTTTTGCATTGTACTAAAGTCAGATTACTTTTCTGAAATCTTAACCTGCCACTCATGAGTTTATTTAGATGAGGTGTTATGTTTGAAATTCATAACCAGGATTACCCATTATGCATACCTTGCAACTGTCCAATTTATTGCAAAATGTCTAGATTTTTGCTACATATTCTGGACCATTCTTCAAAAAAGGTGTGGTTTTCTGGTAAATCATTGAAGCTTGATATAACTAAACAGTGGCATAGGTTAATATTTCAGCCTTCGTATCTTTCAGAAAATATTTCCTAATGCAAGACCTGTTATTCTCACAAATTTCTAAGTTTATAAGAGAAATAGTTAAAATGTGTCTCTAATTTTTAGCCTCTATCCCCAATTATTTTTGACTTTTTCCAAATGTATTGCATGTAGAGGCTGAGAGGTATCATCGTCATCAACAACTCCTTTTTATTCATTTTCTACACGGGGTTGTGGTGTTCTGTCAACTGTCAACATATTTATTTTGATTCAATGCCACTCTCTCACCTTCATTGACTGTTGTAGGTCTGGTTTCGCACAATCCATCTGTCTTTTTGCTGGATGCCCTAATTTCCTCTTGCCTTCTGCCTGCCTCTCCCAAACCATCTTAACTAGATCATCTTCTGCTTTCCAACACCCATGCATGAATCACAGTGGTCAGCTTTCTTTGATTTTCTGTACAGTTGGAGCTACTGTGGGTTCAGCTCTCATATTCTCATTTCCTTGACTGACCCACATTGAGTATCCTACAACCTGTCTCAAGCACTTCATTTTCATAATGTCTAGCTTCATCACCTGCTCTGACTTCACTGCACAAGCTTCTGTACTGAACAGTAGTACTGGTCACAACACTATTTTGTACATTTTATTTTTCAGCTTCTGTGACATTCTTCTGTCACACACTACCACAGACAGTGGGGGCCAGTTGGCTACAGACACTCTGATTGTAGCAATAACTTTCTCATTTAAGCTTCCCTTCTCCTCTACCACCCCTTCCAGACACCTAAAGCTGTTAACACGATCTTCCATTTTTCTTTCTATCTCAGTTTTCATCTTATTCTGATTTACCCCATTTGCTGTTATTACAGCTGCATTATCTGTACTCAGTTTCATCCCATGTGCCTTCAGTTATGTATCCCATTACCCTATCCTTTGCTGAAGTTCTTGGTCAGAGTCTGCCTGTAACCCAATCTCATTTGCATGCATCAGCATTGTTGATCTGTCCACTCTGACCTGCCTGTTAATGTAGCCCATCACCAGTATAAGCAACAGTGTACTCAGAGATGAACCCAGAAACACACCAAATCCCACAGGGAACCCCTCTCTGAGATATGCCATAATGTTATTATTTATATCTTTTAAACTAAAACAGAAACAAACACAAAACTCAGTAGAGTAGTATCTATGTTTTCCATATCTTAATATATCCATTCATTCTCTTTTTATAAGCAGTAAACATTAGCAGCATCTCTAGTAATAATCTTTTGGAATTACAGTTTAATGCAGGTATACTGATCAACAAGGAATGTAGAAAATTGGTGACATGTTATATCAAAAATGGAAACACCAGATTACCAAGATAGTTGCATAGGGCCCACTGGCTTGGAGGCTGCCACATTGTTTAATTTAAGCAAATAAAAACGTACATTTCTTCTTTAAGAACACACCCAGCATGCATCTTTTGTAACATCTGTGCATGTGTCATACTCATACTAAAGACACACACATATTTAAACACTGGAACTCTGTAAGCAGAAGCATCATACACAAGATTTTTAAGCTTGCTGCTGAGCAAGCCATTCCTTTAACATATGAAAAAAACATGTGCAGAAACACAGAAGAGTGTCTCTGTGTCTGATAAATACCCCAATTAGGGATGGCAGATTGGTTAACTTATCTAGGCTTAATTACAGGAGACAAGAGCCTTAATCTTCTACACCAACTACCAAACTGTGAGCAAGGGTATATTTTGGTCTATTTTAATATGTTATAGCATCTATCAGGCATACCTGAGGATCAATCAGCCTTTTTATTGTTGGTATTTCTAGATCATGTTATAAAATGCCAAGTTTATGGTTAAGAAATCCTCCAGCAATTGATCAAGAAAACAATTTAATCAGTTTAGCTCTTTCATTCAGCTGATAAGGACTTTATCAGAGCTAATGAAATACTGCAATAAAGGTAGCTAAGGCAATACACAGCAGCAGTAGCAACTGTAAGTAATATAAAGAAAACTGATGATTGCATAACAAATTTTATTCACCATATAAATGCACTGTGAATGCATTTCTTAGAAAAATATATATGTGTGGAATAAAAAATTTTTGGTTAAACCAAACCTGCCAGTACATATTGCCCCTGCCTGTTAACTGGGTTTGTTTAAGATGAAGTCACACCCTGGAGGGAATGGTTCTAATCCTGTGAACCCCAGCCCTGGTCATACTTTCTTCATCCTGGTTTTGGCACTTCATATGATGTCAACAGTTGTGAAGGCACGTGTATATGCTCCAAGCTGGTCAGAAAAGGAGATCCATATTATGGTCTACGTTCTTAGTGACTCATATCTGGATAAGATCCAGAAGTGCATAGAGGGCAGTGAATGGAAAAAAGATTGATATCTGGCAGGAGTTTGGAAAGCACTTGTCATCCATGAGTGTGATTACTTGCTCCAGCCAGTAGTGCAACCACAGGTAGAATGACCTAGAGAAGGGTAGGTCTGACCAGCTGGCTGAGTGGGTGGACCAGGTAATTGCTAGAAGGACAGAATTCTATAATAACTATGGGGGTAATTCAAAAACACTTATACATAGCTAATCTCTGTGTATGCATAGTGGTGTGGCCCGAACATGGATTTCGGAGCGGAGCAATCCTGGAAGCAAGGCTGGGGACATGCATGAGCATCCCAGCACTATGCTGTCACTGATGCAATCTGGGTATGTAAATCACCTCATTTGCTGGTGAAAACCATGCAAATGAGGTGATTTCCCGATCAAGGAAGCCGACGGACATCTGTGTAGCAGCCGTGTCTGCAGTAAAAATGTATGTGGGACGTTAACATGTACCAGACTGCATAAAAAAAAATGGGGATGTGAAAACTAAAAGTAAAGCATGTATTAGGTGCATTAGGCATGCCAATGACCAAAACCATGGCCATTGGCATGTAAAACTCATGCAAACTTTAAGTTTTTTTTTTTTTTGCACATATGGCATGTTTAAGCGGACCACAGTGGCACACAAACATGCGATCCTGCAAAAAATAAAATTAAAATAGTACAAGGGCAATATGAAAGGTAAAATGAAATTTCTCATTATACTGGCCAGCATGCAGACTCATAACAGTGGCAGGTTACAGTGGTTGATAAGGATATAGGCTCTGGTGTAGTGCAGTAACTAGGGTATACACATTAGATGTATGTAAATGAGCTAAGTTTATTGAATAGCAAAATGGGCAACCATGCCCACAGGTAC
Organism: Protopterus annectens; assembly: GCF_019279795.1. Taxonomy (NCBI): domain Eukaryota; kingdom Metazoa; phylum Chordata; order Ceratodontiformes; family Protopteridae; genus Protopterus; species Protopterus annectens. The sequence continues at coordinate 1,871,804,164 of NC_056726.1, read as the reverse complement.
CTAACCGTGTAAGGGCTAGAATGTGGTAGTGTCAGCACAAGAGGCAGCTGACATGAAAAGGGGGTGTCTCATGCTTTGTGTAAGCACAGTGGAGCTCAGTGGCTTTCATTTGCACTCAGCAAGGCACAGTTAAGCAAGGGGGTGTGTCTGAGGCTGCTTAGCTGTGCTTAGCTGGTTTAAGAAAAGCTAAGTGTGCTCATGTACAGGGGAGGGTCAGATCTGCTTAGAGGTGTTTATATGAAGCAGTGGGTTGGTGTGGGACTTAAAGCTACTGGAAACAGAAAACATAAATAAATGGAAATAGCTTTACAAAAGACAGTCAACTATAAATGACTAATAGTCTTTCTGACACTCCGCATTGGCCCATTCAAACCCCTCAGTAGTGTAGCTGACAGGTGGAATGTATCATAGTCAGTCAATCACACAGGCTGCATCTGCAGCACGCCAATACAAAGTATGCAAACACTGTTTAATCTGATTTTTCCCACATATTCTGCACCATTGGAGTACACACTTGGGAATGTTAACTGACAAAATGATAGGGCCTGCTGCTGCTTTGCTACATCTCTACATGCAACATACTGAGGGTGGTGAAGAGGATGATGCTGACAACTGGTGCAGACATAGTAGGAGAATAGGGTTCAGACTCAAGGTAACCTTTCAAGGGCTACATGAGCTGGAGAGAGTAGAGCTCTACAGAGTGGACAGGGACATACTACAGCAACTCACCAAGCTCTGCCATGCTCACCTCAGACCCAGCACCAACAGAGGGGAACACATCCCAGTGGAAACAAAGGTATGTGTAGCCCTAAGAATACTAGCTACAATTACTTTGCAAAGACCTATTGGGGACGTCATGGGGGTCTCACAGGCATCCGCATCCAGAGTACTCCACCAGTTCCTGGGTGTCATGCAAAGACATGCCAGTGAGCACATTAATTTCCTCAGCACCCCTGAGGAGAGGGCCAGCAATACGTGTCTCTTCCACAATGTAGCACACCACCCAGAGGTACACATCAAAGGGCCACCTGCTGATGAGAGTAAAGTCTATGTCAACCACAAGGGGTATCACTCCATCAACTGGCAGGTCATGTGCAATGCTCAGGACATCATCATCAATGTGTGTGCTGGCAGCCCTGGCAGTTATCATGACTCCAACATCTGTCATGCATCACAGCTGTACCAGGCCTTTGCCAGGGGGACATCCCATATGGGCAATGTAATGGGGGATGCTGGCTACATACTGGAACCATGGACGATGACACCCATCAGAAATGCACGCAAACACACACACACACACACACACACACACACACACACATACACACACTGAAGAATGTCATAATGAGGTACATGCACAAACTAGTAACATCATAGAGTATGTGTTTGGGCTGCTCAAGTCACGGTTCTGCTGCCTTAACATATCTGGAGGAGCCCTACAGTACTCTCTAGCCACATGTGCACACATGTTCATAGTATCTGTCATGCTACACAATATGATTCGGTGGAAACTGCTGTGAAAGGAACATCACAGGGAAGGGGGACACAGCCTCCCACCATTGCCAAGGTCCCCACAGGCATAAGGAGACTTGGATGTGGAACCCCCGAGCCTGTCCCTGTAGGCAGATGTAGGCATGCCAAGAATGCGCTGCATTGGCAACACATAGCACATACACTGACACCCTATGGACCCAGGGACTGATACCTCTCTATGACTCACACACACAGTAAACAGGATGCCACACACATCACACTACCCGTACCTTACCATGTATAGGCTGTGTACTGCGTGCATCTGACAGAGTCAACCCTGAAGCACTGTCCTCATAACTGCTGCAGGCACAAGGTAAGACACTCTTCTTGACAACAAATGAACGGAGTAGTACATTGTGGTAGCATATATATGGTATTGCTGAATGTATGTAAGGGAATAAGGTGGCCTACGGGGATAGCAGTGGACAACTGACAGCTATGTGGGAACAACAGGAAATGTCTGCCAAATATTGGCTTCCTCAGAATATGCAGTAGTTTCCTAGGTGACAAAACTCACTGCAGTATATGTGGGAGACTAGCAAACTATGGGGTCATGGGTCACATACATGGATATCAATGTTGGAGTCCCATACACACCTCTCAGCTTCTACCAACAAGTCAGCTGTACAAAGCCATAAAGAAATGTGTGGCAAAGGCCCACAAATAGGGACAATGATGAAATATTCCTCTTACAAACTTACTCAGTGATATCACAGCAGGTCTTGCAGTTGCATTAAGTCTCTGAAGGGTAAGACGTCTGAAACTCAAATGTCTGTCATTACTTTCTAACCTTTGGCCTTTATTGATATGCCAGTATTCTCCAAGACAAGCACAATACTATGCTAAATGGAACCAAAATGTAAAGCAAACATCTGGACATTCCGTGCAAGTATGTACAGTTGAGATGTATGCCACCCTCCACCAACACATCCGTGTTCCCATAGAAATGCAGTAACATCTATGTTTGTAGGGTAATAGCAGCAGAACACACATTCCCAGGGCTGTTCCAATCAACTGGATAACTTGTTGCATGTCCACAATATGCAGGGGACAATGAGCTATGTATATGCTTGGTTAATACTGTCAGTATGTAGGCAACACTTACTGTTGGCTGTTGTGGCTTAGTGGTCTAAATACAGTACTGTAGTTGACAGGGTCCATGTTTCAAGACTTTCTGTACCAGAACCTGGGGGTTGGGAGGGTGGCCTAATTGGGGTTGGGAGGGTGGCCTAATGAGGTTGGGAGGGTGGCCTAATGGTTAAGGTGTTTGCCTTACAAACACAAGGTGCAGGGTTTGAGTCTCACAAGGGATAATTGGCTAGGCTTAAAATGGCTCGCAAGGGCAGTTAGCTTAGTACTAACCTATTAACCTATTAAGTATTTTGCATGTCATCTACACCTATGGTAGGCAATGTACTCTCTATCCAAAAGTCAAAATCTGTTACTGCAGGAAAGCTGGACAATTCAGGGACAGGGGCCACACATATGGACAGTACACAGCTCGGAGTAACATACACAGTGCCTGATAGGACAGCAGATTCTTGAAAGTCAGTGTACTACCAGGTTATAAATGGCTACCACCTTACTGTCATTACTGACAACATGTCACCGGGCACTATACATACCGCTGGAATGACAGGGTGTCACAGATGGACTACAAGTATACCTTGTATATCTTTTCTGCTTGTCATAACATTGCATTTGCCTGCCAAACTATTTTCAAAACAATAAAGGTTGATGTGAAAACATCAATGGCAGACAGTGAAGAAGCAGACATCATACCCATAAGAAAAAGCAAGCTAATACCATCCCGGTCTCCCAACTGTCTATATTTGGCAGAGCAATATTAACACCCTGTCCCCATGTGTAGGCCTTTGTCTGACTGTAATATATGGGCCTGTCCAGATGTCAGTATGTGACAGCTTGACAGCTATGGTCAACATGTAGCTTTATAATAACATTGCAACACAAAGCATCTGAGGACCACAGCAGATGTAGGGGTGCAGTGATGGACAACCTGCCAAACAGGTACACTCAGAGGTGCCAAGTCCATAACCCTGTGAGTGTGATGTCACAACTTCTACCCCACTCACACCAGAAATACAAATAAAAACAGCAGCAACTGTCAACAAAGCCTGTGACTGAACTACAGAAAGACAAAGAGACTCATATAAGGGGAAGTGGAACCACTGGACAGACAAATGGAGAATGTGCACCGAAGAACAAATTGTGCAGTAACATAGGTTCCCTGCTATGTATGGAGTCAGTAAACATCACCCACAACTACACAACCCACACCCACATATGTGGATGTTCTCAACAAAAACAAACCCAAAGGACACTTCAGAGGCAAATACACATGAGAACTCCAAAAACCTCCACACCACATACCATGCATAGTCCACACACCAGTGTCTTGCAACCACTAAGGCCTAACCATAAATCCAGGATATTACTCACAGGAGACTCCATTGTGAGATACACAGATGTGTCTCTCACCAGGCTAGATAAGGAGAAAGTCATGGTTACTTGTTCGTCAGGTACCAGAATCCACCATATCACACATGCACTCAAGCCTCTCCACAACAGGTACTGTTATGACTATGTCCTAACCCATGTCACTGTGAATTACTTCAGACATACCTCACTGGACTATAAGAAGACAGACATGACTGAGCTTGCTGAATATATGTCCCATGCAGGTATGTCCCTAGGCTTAAGCAGCATTTTACCATCACCCAGAATGATGCCTCAATACAAACAGAAAATGACTGACATTAACAATTGGCTTACTTTCTGATGTCACCCCAGGGGGATCCAGTGTCTGACAGTCTGAGAACATATGATCGACAGACCACGCTGCTTTGCTAGAGATGACCTGCTTCTGTTTCACTTGGGCTTCAGGCTTCTGAAAAAGGCCCTTGCCTCCCCCATAGTGCATTTTTTAGGGAAAGTCATGAGGTCGATACTACCAACATAAAACTCTTAACAAAATGCAAATTAAAGGTCATGCCGCAAAACACTAGAAGTCTAAACATGAAACTGCAGTCACTGCAAGCATTCTTAACCCTGGAAGATGATGACATTTGTGCAGTCAGAGAAACCTGGGTCAAAGCTGCGGAGAGCAACCCATCCTTACCTGGTCACTCATCCTATCACACAGTCAGAGCCCAAAATGTGGCCAACAAAGCTAAAGGAGGTGGAGTATAAATATATATTCAACAGACACACACACACACTTCCGGGCTGGTCAAACAGTCTAATGCTCATGAGACACTCCAGGTGCAGTTATCCACTGGCAAGACCCCTATTCAAACTATAGATAGCTATAGGCCCACATTATTTGACTCAGGATGCCCACTCCACCTATCTGGACCTCTACAAATCTATCAAGATTCAACCTTTTACTCTGATCCTGGCTAACTTTAATTACCCAACCATAGACTGGAAAATCTACTCTTGCCAAAACAGAAATGCACAGAGATTCCCCCACTTTATCAATGCAAATGCCTTGGGACAGCTACTTGATACCCCCACAAGATGTGATACATATCTTGGACTTGGTAGTAACCAACATGATTAACCACTGCAGCACCCCTACGGTATCATCCTCTGTGGCAAGATCCGACAAAAGTATTCACTTTTGATATCACCATCTCCCCTGACCCCCCCCCCCCCCAGCTATGGTAAAAAGAAAAATTTCCCAAAAGCTGATTACAACCACCTGAGGTATGGTATAAACAGCTGCACATCCTCCTCCCTCATTGTAGGAACAGGCACCAAAGTCCAAATGTATGTATATATATATATATATATATATATATATATATATATGAATCAGGAATACCTGACAGGACAACATCATCATCTGCAAGGAAGAGTAAACTTGTCTGGTGGACATCTGCAATAAAGAAACTATATAAGAAAAGTAAAAAAAATGTTGTCCAGGTGCCCAGTTGGAAGCAATCTCTCCTTAGCCAGAACACTGGCAAACTCCAAATACTCGACCACACACAGTTTGGCCTTGTCAAGGGGAGGTATGTCTGTTAAATGTTGTTGATTTGTTTGAGACAGCCACCAAAGCCATGTACTAGGGAAAAATTGTACACACCGCTCACCTTGACTTGGCTAGAACCTTCAACACTATTCCCCACTTGGTCACAGGAGATAAACTCCGTCAACTAGGCATCAATCCATATGTTACCAGATGGGTAGCAAACTGGCTCACTGACAGAACCCACCTAAACATAAAAGGGGTAGCCAACTCAAGAAGTAGACCCATAGACCCAAAAAAACTGCAAGCCTGTTTCCTACCTTTCCTGTAACTAGTTTTCCAGATACAGATTTGCTGTATCAGGGACTGTATGTAAGCTTCTGAGCCCCCCAAGCCTTTCTGTGTTGGAGGGAAGCCTTCTAGCTTATCAGTGGGAGTGGTAAGCACTAGGTAACCTGTCTACCACATAAGGAGTGGTTTTGGCACTGAAATTGCAGTTATTGGCCGTTTGGGCAATCTTTTCCATCTGACTCAACTTTCTAATTTGAAAGCCTGCATTTCCACTTGTTTCTGTACTGTAACTCGACTGGTGCAGATACAGATTCTTAGTTTTAGCACTTAAATTTGCTTATTCATGCTCAGCACTTGTTCAGAACTTGTAAGCACTAAATAAGCTACTAATTACTATATCACTCAATCTTCCTCATTACCTAGAGGAAAACAGTTTTTGTACTTACTTTTCTCACTTGCTTAGAGAAAAACAGCTCTTGTACTCACTTTCCTCACTTATATAGAGGAAAATAGTTTTTTATTCAGGCATGTCCAAGGGTCAGCTCCCAGTGTTCTTGCCTGTCTATCTGATGAAACTGGGCATCTTGAGGCAATGTAGAAATTGCCTCATGTACACAGACAACCCCCTCCTCCTACCACCCAACACTACAACCTGTGAGAGATGCACTTATCTAGCCAAACTGGAGGTAAAGCTCTCTCCAACCAAGACACAACTTGATAGTCATAAGGAGAAGGTAAACATTTGCACCACACCACTCTCATCACATAGTCTCACTAACTCTACACCACCAAAATCCACACATAGTAACATAAAAACGTTCACAGAGGCTCTCAATAATAATCTGTCTAAGCAACAGAGACCTCCAAAGCAGAAACGCAAGCAACCTCCATCCCCCAACACAACCCAAATGACACATAGCCCACAGACTCAGTGTGCCACTCAACTGCAGCCAATAAGGCAAAACAAAGTACCCAACACACTAGTCATAGGTGACTCTATAGTCAGGCACACTGATGTCCCACTAACCAGGCTAAACAAGGAGAAGGTTACTGTCAGCTGCCTGTCGGGTGCCAGGATCCACCACATAACCCACGCACTCAGGTCACTCCACAACAAGTACAAATATGACTCTGTCATTGTCCATGTTGGCGTGAAGGACCTGAGACGTACCTCCCGGACTACATGAAAAGAGACATGGAAGAGCTCTCCGATCTTGTAGCCCAGGCAGGTATGATCCTAGCCCTGAGTAGCATTCTGCCATCGCCCAGAATGATACTGCAGTACAAAGACAAAATGATTGACTTCAACAATTGGCTAAGCTTCTGGTGTCATTCTATGGGGATCCCTAAGCTTCTGGTGTCATTCTATGGGGATCCAGTATCTGTCTGCTTTGGATGACATGGTCGAAAGACCACAATGCTTTGCCACAGATGGCCTGCACCTGTCGCCCCTGGGATTCTGGATACTGGCTAAGGCTCTTGCCGCCCCTATAGTACCTTTTTTAGGCAAGGTTCAAATAACAAATTCACCATCATAAGAGGAACAGGCAAGCAGAAACTGAGGGTAAAGCTACTCAGTGCTAGAAGTCTAAATCACAAAATGCACTCACTCGAGGCACTCCTTAAAATGGAGAACATCGATATCTGTGCAGTGACTGAGACCTGGTTCAAGGCTTCAGAGAGCACCCCTGCACTACCAGGCTATAACTAATACCACACTTTTCTGCCATGTAACCTGAACCAAAACACCAAAGGTGGAGGTGTGTCCATATTCATTAAGGATATCCACACCTCCAGGCTAGTTGCTCAGCATAATGCATCTGAGGTTATCCAAGTGCAACTAACTCTGGGCAAAACTGCAATCCAAATTGTAGCTTGCTACAGATCCCCCACCATGCCCCAGGATTCCAACTCCTCTTTCTTGATGTACTGGAAAATATTAGGGTTCAACCAAACACCCTAATAATGGGCGACTTTAACTACCCCACCATTAACTGGGAAAACTACTCGTGTACCAACTCCTTAGCTCAACGCTTTCTGGAATTCATAAACTCCAATGCCCTGGATCAACTTATCCACACCCCCACCAGGAGCAACAATATCCTAGACCTAATCATTACCAACATGAGAGACCGGTGTTCCACACCTGGAGTCAGCTCCTCGTTGGTCCGATCTGACTATAAGCTAATCACCCTTGATATCCACATCCCGCCCCCACCCCCCATTAAGGAAACTACAGTAAAAAATTTCTCCAAAGCCAACTTCATGCTTCTTAAGACAGAAGTGGTGAACTTCATGACACTCATGCAGATGGACAATACAATTACAACTGCTGAATCCTACACAAATGCACTCTATAAGCACTTACACGAGTGCATGGATCTTGCTATCCCAAACAGAACCAAGATGCTATCCTACAAAAAAAGGAAGCCAATCTGGTGATACCCTGCCATAAACAAACTGTACAACAGAAGGAAGAAATTGTTGCAAAAGAGAGTAAAATCCCATGAGTGGAGGAGCTCCCTGGTCAGCCTCAGTAAGTAGCTAAGATCCCTTATAATATCCTCCAAAGCTAGCTACAAAAACAAAATTGCCACTAATTCCAAGGACAACCACAAAGCATTCTATAGCTATGTCAAGAATCTCAATGGCAACGCCCAGATCTGCTCTGAGTTACAGCACAAAGGCACGAAAATTACAGAACCAACTGATATTGCCAACATCCTGGCAGATAGGTTCAGTGCTAACTTTACCCCCCCTCTCACCCCCTAAAGGGCCCATATCTATACAGGAAGAATGCAGAGTCCCTGTAATCACAACTATGCAGGTAAAAGTTGCAGTCTCTAAAGCCAAAAACACAGCATCCATGGGACTGGACAACATCCCAGGCTACCTTTTACATGAACTTCAGAATGAACTGGCTCCCCACTTAAGCACCATGTTCAATTATAGCCTCAGATCAGGCTTTGTGCCCACTGAATGGTGCACAGCAACAGTTATCCCCACTCCTCAAAGGGGGAGCCACTACTGATCCAGATAACTATCGACCTATTAGCCTGACGAGCCTGGTCTGCAAGGCCATGGAACGTATCATCATGGAACTCATAAACAAATACACTGGTAAACTCCAAACTCTGGATCTGACATAGTTCGGGTTTGTGAAAGGCAGATCATGCCTCCTGAACCTGATCGACTGCTTTGAGGCAGTCACCAAAGCTGTAGATGAGGGTAAGGTGGTTCACACAGCCTATCTTGACCTCATCCAGGTTTTCGACACCATCCGCCATTCTGGAATTATAGCTAAACTCACTAAACTAGGTATAAACCCCTATGTCACAAGATGGGTTGCAAACTGGCTCACTGACAGAACCCTCACTGTAAAAGTTGCAGACTCCAAATCTGACCTCAAAGCAGTGACAAGTGGAGTACCACAGGGTTCCAAGCTGGGACCTCTCCTGTTTGGTATCTACTTCTCTGAAGTACAGGCTAACACAGAAGGCCTCTGGCTAACAAAGTTCCCAAATGACTGCAAACTAAGAGCCATAGTCAAGTCACCAAATGATGTAGACATCCTACAGAAGGGTCTTGCTGAGACAGATGCCTGGTGTCAGAGCCATGGCCTCAAGCTTAATGCCAAAAGTGCAGTCTCATCCCCTTTGGTAAAATCTCTGTACCCATGAACTACCACATAGGCAGCAATCTACTTAACACCGAATGTGTGATAAGAGACCTTGGGACCCAGGTGGACAGTAGTCTCTTCTTTGATAGTCACATCACCACATTAGTCAGAAAGTCCTTCTTCATGGCACACCTCATCATAAAAGGGTTCTCATCCAGGAAAAAAGAGGTCATTGTTCCCCTCTACTCGACACTCATTAGACCCATTATAGAGTACCATGCCTCTTTTGGAATGTACCTCACAAGACATCTGCAGAGCTGGAAAGGCCACAGAAGTACCTCACAAAGAAGTTTACTGGCTTCAAACAAATGCCCTACACTGACCGCCTCAAAAAACTCCAGCTTTACTCCATAGCATATCACCTACTCTGAGGTGATCTCTGCCTAACATATAAAGCTATGTCAAACCCAGAGCTGTTGGACATGCTACACCTAAAGAAATCCCAATCCCTCTGAGATACATGCTCTAGGGACTTAAACCTTGTCACCACAATAAACAGGACATGCTGGAGGGATAAATTCCTGTCCCAGAGACTTCCCATACTTTGGAACAGGCTAGCCATCTATGTCAAGCAAAGTTCTTCATTAGCCCTCTTCAAGAAAGTCTTGATGACTGGATGGGAAATAGGAAATAAACCCGGGGGATCACTTTTGTGTCTCTGCTCGACAGTGGCACAGGAAAATAACTTTCTTGGATGACAAAAGCCAGGGAACCTTGTTGGCTAGGCTTACGTAGGTCATTGGGCTGATAGCCTAGTACCTACCTATAAACCTATAAAGAGTGGCCAACCCCAGGGATCAGCCTTGTGGCCTCTGTTATATGGGATATACTTCTCTGAGGAGCAGGACAAAACCAGTGGCCTATGGCTGGCCATGTTTGCAGATGACTGCAAGCTGGGCAGAGTCATCAATTCCCCAAGTGATGTGGATGTCCTCCAAGAGGGTCTCACCCAAACAAATGACTGGTGCCAGAAACATGGCCTCAAACGTAATGCCAGAAAATGCATCATCATCCCCTTTGGGGAAAGTGGCATTCCCACATATTATCATATTAACAACAATGTCCTACATACACAATCAGTAGTGAGGGATTTGGCCACCCAGATTGATACCAATCTGACTTCTGACCACCATGTTGCTTCCATTGTACGGAATGCTTTCTACATGATCCACCTCATAAGTAAGGGTATCTCATCCAGGGACAAAGAGGTCATAAGAGCCATGTATTCTACCCTTATAAGGCCAATTATTGAGTACAATGCCCCCTTCAGCATGTACCACACAAAGCAGATGCAGCAGCTGGAGGGATCACAGAAGTTCCTCACCTGGAGAATCCAGGGGCTCAAACACCTACACTACACAGATAGACTAAAAGCACTGTCCCTCTATTCTGTTTCATATAGACTCCTCAGAGTTTACCTCTGTTTGGCATACAAAGCATCTAGACCCTGCCTTGTTGGGACTACTGCATATCTGGAAGTCAAGCTCCACTTAAGCAACTTGTAGCAGCAGCATCAACCTGTTTTTTGATATCAGTAGGACATGTTGGCATGACATGTATGAAGGCTAGCTGGCTGTGCCAAGGGGTATACATGCAAGGTTACACTGTCTGCCCCCATTGTCCCTCACACACTGTTGCATGCATATGCACCTAGGTAAACATGTACATATACAGCAGTACCTTGGTGATGAAAAGGTCACTGTGGTTCCTCTCTGCCATACTCAGCTTCAGTAATGTTAGCAGCTACCCAGGTTGTAAACACACAGACACCTAGAACAGAAACAGAAAAAGATATGTGAGACAGCAGTCAGTCAGCAGTACTAACAGCAATAATGCATCATGGCAGAAAGGTACATACACTTCGATATGTACCCATGACAATTGCCAGCAGACAGCACCTTACACAGAATAACATTACTACACTACACACTGGCATTAGCTGTACTATATTCATCCTATGCATTAGACACATATTAGCATGTCCCTACAGTGATGATATGGATAACAGGGACATGGCTCAGGTATCACATGCACAGGGTGTTGTATGGGGTTGCCAAAGGCCTAGTCTGGGCCATACAGTTGACATCATGTGTGTGTGTCTGGAGGGGTGGTGTTCGGCTGGGCCATGGAGAGGAGCTGTGTGTGTCTGGTGAGGACCTGCATGTGATAGTGATGTGTGAGTGTGTGTGTATGCACACAGTCAAGCCATGTGCTAGCCCTATATGAAGGTATCTTGGACAGCTGTGGACCATACATGGCAAGATGTACAATTCACTGTCTCTTGCCATGGACAAGAGAATTTGTTATGCCAGGAGTGTCATTGGCACCACCAGGCCCAAGGCCAGAAGCAGTACTACTTCCTGATGGTGACTGCTGTCTGCTGAATCCATGTCCCCCACAGGAGTGGCCAGGACCACGTGCCCATGGCCTGCTATGTTGTGGTGTGAACAGCACCTTACCTTTGGTAGTGCTGATGGTACTGCCACTACAGGAGTGTGAATGTGCATGGCCACGTGGGCTCTCAGCCGATGTTGTTCCTGACCTACATCCATGTGTCCGATGCCCTACTCACACCACATGTTCAAGCACAAACATTTGACCACTGACAATGTCTCACTCCACCATCTATCCACAACATCAGCAAAATGATGTAAGGCATCACCAATGCCATGGAGGTTGTCATGCATAGCAGAAAGTGTTCCATCCATGATCCTGAGTATCCATCTGGTGTACAGTTCACAACATTCCTGTGCCTCCATGATGGGCTGAAACATGCATCAGGTGACACCTGCTGTGACACCTTTGACAGGGGCTGGATGGGCAGCAGTCCTCCTTCGAGCACCCCTGTCAATCTGCCTGTGTGGCACCTTGCCAGCTGTCTTGCTATGGCTAGAGTCTACAGTCACAGATGCCATAGTTGTCACACTAGCCTGTTTGATGCCACCACCCTTCAAGTGTCCAATATCTGTGGCTCCTGTGGACTGGGTATGTGTGGGAATACTGACCGTGTGCGAGAACATTGTGGATGGAAGTGGGATGTCAACCAATGGCACAGATTCAGCCCCCAGCAACCTCACCTGTGCCTCATTATGACCATCATCATCATCAGAGTCTGATAAGACACTGACAGCAGGTTGTGAGAGGGAGAGACCTCAACCCCCATGTTCACCTCTGAGGGGAAGACAACATATGTAAATTACTGCCTGCACTATCATGTTTGCTGATACACACACACACACACACACACACACACACACACACACACACACACACACACACACACACACACACACACACTGAGGTGGCACAAAGGCATTATACTGACCAGACTTTCTGACTGATGACATGCACAACACACAATCAGACCACAACAGACACACTCTGGACAGACCCACAACAACATGCAGTGCAGCTATGTCCAGTTAATGTTGCTACTACTATACTCCTGTGAGATACGTGAGGAGTGGGAGTATGTGATGGACCTTCACCTAGCACACAGTGCATCCGTGTACACAGTACTAATGTACCCCTGTATAGCAGAGTGGCTACACCTATACAAAAGTATGTGTCAATATGTTACATCCCTGCGAATAGGCTCCTGTGATGACCAATGTGATGCACTGCAGTTAACCCCACTACAAGTGAACATACACATATTGCAATATGGCTAAGTGTATCAATTGTGTGCAGGGAAAACTGGCTGCCGTTAACATGCCTAAAACATTGGTGAGCCACAACAAGACAGTTCCACACTCACTGGCTTCATGTTGCTGTTCCCACACTAGCGGGACCTATGTTGTTGTGGGGGAGAGGTATTGTCAGCACACACACCTGTGGCATTGGTACAGGATAATATGTGCATTTATGAGCATGCACAGTACAAGCTGTGATACTACCCAAATTGCCGACATTCACAATAGATGTGCACATGTGTGCATTACAAAACCCCACTCACAAATGCAGTTTGACCTGACATATGCATCCAGATATGCAAATGCTGCCACTATGAATGCTACAGTATTGACTTGATGCCCACTGGCGCCTTACCTGGATGCTCCATGGCTGTTGTCTCTGTCCACCCACTTCCACAACATATATAATGATGGTTTCCTGTGAGGCGGTGGCTGCACCAAGGTTTGCGAGGAACTTCTCAGTGGCTGTGAGTGGTGCTTGAGTAGCAGACCCTCCACCTGTGCCAGCATGATCCCTGGCCATAGCTGCAGCCCTTTGCCATGAATTGTGTATCAGGTCTGTGGCACAGTGTTGGACCTATTCATAGCTACTGTCCCAGTGGCCCACATTGTAGACAGTTGCTACCAGTTCTGCCCACAAAGCAGTGCGTTCTTTCAGGTTTTGCTGGCTCCTTCTCAACAGAACCCTGTGATGAAGTCTGAGGGCATTCATGATTGCCGCAGTCTCTGCTTCTGAGAATGGTATGTTCTATCTGCAGTACATCCCACCTGAAAGACATGAACAGGGGAACAAATCACAGGACCACATGCATTGGCCACCATTATGTACAGACCCTGCATATTCACTTTTGCTAGCACTATCCACTGCTAACACCCACAGCATACCCCTGCCATCTATCAGCACAGTATGTGTGTAAGTATTGCCAACATACTGGCATTACAGCATGCATTGCCCTCCTGATCCTGATGTTTCATGTTCCCCCCAATTAGGACCATTAATGTGCATAATCCTCCATTCATTATTCACATCACACAGCACATGCATCAGCTGGGGACATCACAGAGGTTCCCTATCAGGGAATACCAGGACACCAAACATCTACCGAATACCTATAGGCTATAAGGCCAGCCCTCTACCTGGTATCATACATACTCCTCAGGAGTGACCTCACTGTGACATGCAAGGCAATGACAGACTCCACATTGCTGGGACTGCTGCACAAGTCCAAGTCAAGCCCCACTGTGTTAACACAAATGCACACACTTACACACACACACACACACACACACACACACACACACACACACACACACACACACACACACACACACACACACACACACACATTCTCAACCTGGTGAGTGACCTGCACTGGCGTTGTTGTCAGCTCTCATGTGTGTCACACACAATCACCCTGTGGTGGAATGGGCACACTGTCCACATCAGCCAGGGTAGCTACCTAAACCTTTGCAGGTGTAACTTTGTCAAATGGATGATTAACAGCACATACACACTTGGGATACCACCTGTGCCCCTGTTGGACAGGGACATCAGCTGCTGCCTTGCATACACATGGGCTAACATGTGGCCTAGGCATATTGTTGCTCAGGGCCCATAGCCTAGTATTCTAAGATAGCACCAGGGCTACCAGAAATGGCCTGACTGCTGTGACAGACTGTGTTGTTATGTGTCTGCACACATCACTGCCATCAACTGATGGGTGTCCCCTATGGGCAATGCTACAGTGCCATGTCATCCAGCCTACATTTGACAAATATATGAGTGCTACTACAGGTGCATATGGACATTCCAGGAACATCTGAGGTACACAATACAGAGAGCACTGCATATGTGGTGTAGGGTGTCCTCCTCATAGGTGTCTAACATCTCTAATACCCAAATGTTTGCAGAATGGGTACATGTGCCTGATAGATGGAGTCCCCCTACCAGACAAATGTGTATTTATGCACGCCAGTTGGACAATACATGATGGTTGTCCACAGAGTTTGGGGAATGTGTCTTTGACATGCCAGTCCCCTGTGGACACACTAATGGTACATAGATATCTGTTACTGTATCCATTCCTTTACATTGTATACTCAGTATGTACGCACTGCTGCTGAGCCAGAGCCAGCATCCACCCACTACTACTACCTATAACCTGCTGAACTGCTACAGGGCCCCACCAGGTATGCTAGCCATAGTTGTCAGGCAAACAGATACAGGTATGGAGTACACAGTGACCTAGCCAGAATATGCTAAGGATGATCAGGGAGACCAGGACAATCTGTGAAAACATCCTGTATGACATTGGCAGACTGGGAGGGGCTTAATGACAATATATGTCATTTGCCAGCTGTATCCACCAGTATATATTGTCAGTGTGACACCCCTGCACTAGCCTAGTAATCAAGGAGCCTCCATCCTCACCACTAGCACCAGTGAGGGATGTACACAATGGGAGTATGACAAGTAGACACACTGTAAAGTACAGTTACCCTTCAGAGCACACAGAGATCATAGTCAGTCTGGGGCTGGTTTCTCCTTCTCTCTCCAGATCCCCAATAAGACTCCCCACTGGCACAGCTATACAGTTAACATCTCAACAGAGCAGTCAAGCCAATACCTCTCTTATCCTCTCTGCCCGACCAGGTCTTTGTGTGCCTGACCAAGTAGCTGACACACACACTTTGTATTTGATTTATAAATCAAGCACTCACACTCCTGGGAAAGGCTGGCACAGGTTTATTAGCTATGGCCCCACTGCCTAGACTAAAACATAGTTATGACTGCTACAATCCAGCTCTTTATCAGCTACTGTAAGGCCCTTACCAAAGAGTGACGAATCCTACTGTGTGATGTGTATATTATCCAAATTATTAGTGTGATCAAGACCGAGGCTATTGGAGTGGGCTGTACAATGTCACCAAATACATGTGCAAGTACTCTAAGAGCTTACTTATCTCTAAACAGACCAGCTACAATTTCAAGGTTTAACAATATTTAATAATAACTAATAAAGGAGCAAGACAATACTCAATCAATAAAGTAACTACAGAGTTCCGAATCACAGCAAATATTTTTAGACTTCATTGCATGACAGTTTCAAATAAATACAGAAACCACTGAAATTAATCTTTACTATATTCCCAACTATATGTAAACTAACTCACTGTTTCCTATTTCCTTACTATTAGCAAGGCAAATGCAGATGGGTGGATGTTGTCAGATACAAAAACACATAAAAACTGCAACGGTCTTTCTTTGAGATAGGTCTGACGTTAATAATCAACATTACAGCTGGGTTAGCTCAGATTACATCACTCTTTGTCACCTGCCTTCAGTTCCCAGGCTAACATCAAGTAACATACATTTTAACATCTCTGCATCAGAAGTACACATCTCTCAGATGTTTGTGTAGATGTGTAATTCATAACACAGTTAAACACTTTTACATTTTCAAACTAGAAATTATTTATGATTAAGGACAATACAATAACCTCTAGCTGTAGACATTTATGTCTGCTTGCTGCACTGAACTGAGATAACACATTCATAAAACAACTGCAGCTTATTTTCTTGAAGTTTTGCTAGTTATCTCTGTATGTTCATGGCTTCCACCCTCTACTATTAATACATTCATTTGCACAGGTAATAGTTTATATACATTTCTGTTCTTTTCAAGTACAGTTCACTGTGGTTACATTCTTGAAGCTCAGTCATACCTCTCAACCTCTTAGATAAAGATATCAGGACAAAGGCACAAAAAAACAGTGTAACAAACCAGTGTGACAAAGGGGAAGAAATAGTGACACTTTTTAAATATTGCTCTTACAAACTTAGAAATCTGATAGAATAACAGGTTTTGCATTTTAGTCATTTGCATGACTTTTCAGAAGGAAATGTTGTCCACTGTTTGAATGGATGTGTTATATCCACAGTTATGCATGCTATGTCTGGCCATTGTTAACAGACTTTCATAGTCTGTAGCAGTCTACTGTGTAAATGTGTGTTGGGGTGAGTGAGGCGACAGGCAGATGTGAGCGTCATACATCCTTTTCTTTCTGACTGTGCATGTTGCTACGGTTGATGCTAGAGTACCAGCTGTATATGTTTGTAGGGGGAGACTGTGACAAATGTCCCTTAAAACCTGAACATTCCCCCTCAACCCTTTAAGTTTGGCTGTTGTGTGGATGCCCTGCTATAGGTGTTTGAGAGCAAGGTTAGGTCTGTAGCAGGGAGCTGGACATACTGCTGCATATGTAGCAGGCCACAGCTGCTGCATGCTGACCAGAAGTCAGACTAGGGATTGTGAAGACATTGGGGTAAAGCAAGCTGTTACTGTCAGTGAAAGTGCGGTGTCAGCTGTTGTGTCATAGCATGGCCTGGCTGAGGGTACCCACAACCGTCCAGGTGAGGCATGTGCCTGTGGTGCATATGTTACATAATAGTGCCACCCAGATAGTGGTAGGCAAGATTTAGTACACATATTCATAATTCCGTAATGTGTCCCACCCTGCAGGCCTATAAAGTGCTACTGTGGGTGGCAGTGACTGCAGTAAGAGCAAACAGTTTTGCAGGAAATTGCAGGGCTCAATTATTCCTATGTTGTGTTGACATACATGTAGCTATCATGCCACAGACTGGGCTGTGGGCCAGGACTATGGGTGTCTAGATTCGACAAATTCTAGAAATGTTACAAATAGTGCTACTGAGCCATTATTTTGGCATGTCTACTTGTAAGACATATGTGCATGCATATGGTGTGTAACACTGGATTAGCATGGATATGTGTGTTCTGATGGGTATGGTGTTGACAGAGAGCTGTCTGTCAAGGTTTTGTTACCCCAATCTGCACTGCCTTGCCATTATGTGGCACACAGGGTAGGTTTTATAAAGACCCTGGCATAAATAGGGAGCACAACTGTGGATATTCAGCAACAGCTCTACCTGATATTGTAGACCTCCCGTACATCCAGCAGCATTTCTTTGTCTATGTACTGGTTCTGTGTCTGTCAGAGGCCCAAGTACACTGTGATTTATCAGTGAGATTTGGGTCACTATAATGTGTGACTGGCAATCAGGATATGTTTGTAAAAACAGTTATTCAACTCCAGAGGGTAGTTGGCTTACTGGTATGTTGCTCTGGTTATAGTTCAGATGGGTATGGGTTCAAACATTGTCAGTGATTTCCTTTTTTTTCCCTAAAGTCACATCCCTGTCCTGATATCTTTACAAAAGTGTCAGTAGTTCCCTAGAGCTGATTTGTTGTAGTGGTCTGTTGCTGTGACTGCAGCTCTACTTCAGAATGTCCTGGGTTCAGTAATTTGCATATTTGTCTATTTTCCCTGTTACATGACAGTAATGCATGATATCTTTACAAAAGCTTTGCGCATTCACCAGAGATGGTTTGCCTTTGTGGTTTATGGTGCAGTGCTATGATTCCAGTGAATAAGGTCCTGTGTTTAAGACTTGGCAGTGGTGTATTTTTCAATAATGTTAAATGACTGTAATGCATGATATCTTTACAAAAGCATTGCTAGCTTGCACAGCTGGTTTAGTATAGTGGTATGTTGTACTGACTCTAGTATACAGGATTCTGTGTTTAAGACTTGGCAGTAACCTCTTTTTCCCCCTAATCATAAATAACTGTAATGCATGATATCTTTACAAAAGCATTGCTAATACTCACTGTTTATTTGGGGTAGTGATGTGTTGCTTTAACTTTAGTACACAGGGTCCTGGGTTTGAAACATGCTATTGGTATTTTTTTCCCTAATGTTAAATGACTGTAATGCATGATATCTTTACAAAAGCATTACTAATTCACGCAGCTAATTTGGCATAGTGGTATGTTCTCTGACTGTAGTGTACAGGGTCCTGGCTGTAAGACCTGTCAGGTCTGGGCATTTTGTTGCTGGGCAGAACAGTGGCTGAATGAGAATGAGTGATTAATTATCAGTGAGGTAGAGTGATTTCATATCTTTGGTCCATTTTTCATAAAATTCTGATTCTCTGGCAAATTAGTGGTCAAATCACTACAGTCTGCAGTTAAAAAATAATGACAGGCATTTGTGTTTCAGGGGACATACTCTTCAGAAAGTCCATGCTAGTACACAACCTGTCATTATATCATCTTTCTAAGTTTGTAAGAGCAATATTTAAAAACTGTCCCTATTGTACTTTTGTCCCACTTTTACTGACAGCTTTGTCCAGACTTCTTGCTCTATGAGGGTGAGAGGTATGTGTCTGAGGATACTTTTTTATTGTAAAGTGCCGTAACAACACTTTCACAATGCAGGGGGTGTGTTAGAGTATCTCCAATACACCCCCTGCATAATATTACTTTCCATTCATCATTTAAATGTCCAAAGACACTTTCTTGATTGTAAATTGCTGTACAGCACTATTACAATGCAGGGGGCATGTTACAGTACCTGTCACACACCCCCTGCATGACATTCAGTTGCCATTCATAGTTTCAGTGTCCGAGGACACTTTTTCTATTGTAAAGTGCCGTACGGCACTTTGATAGTGCAGGGAGAATGTTACAGATCTGTGGGCACTACTGCAACATGCCCCCTGCACTGATTCAGTATCCATGTACACAGCTCCGTCTCAGTAGTGCACCTTCATTAATATGCGAGGTGCACTTCCGAGAGGGAAATGTGGGCACAGACACCTCTCAGTCCATGTAGGAATAACACTATTCCTACATGGAGTTTATTAAATCTGTGGGTATAACCTTTTTTGTTTTATTTTTGGTCATATTAAAGAAAAAAACTATAAGAAGGTTGTATAACTGAAGGCATTTGCTAGAAAAAAATATATGTGTAACTGCAAATATGTATTTATAATGTTATTATAGTAATACAAAAGAAAGCATAAGCATATCTGTACACAGAACTGTATCTGTATAAAAATATATGGAATGTTTTTTGATAACATACTTGTCTATATAAATATAAATGTGATATATGCATAAGTAAAATAATCTGCATATATATGTGATAAATAAGGAATGTGCATAATGTTAATGTATATAAAGAAATTATTATTGGAAAATGATGTGTAAAGTATGGTATCTGAAGCACTACAGTGCATGCAGTGCATTACTACAACTAGAGATATGTTAGTATGTAAGTGCAATTTTCTGTCTTTAATGGCTTTCATTAATTTGTATAAATAAATAATTTATAAAGGACACTAAATGAATCACTACAGTGCATTTAGAACAGTAGTGCAACTAAAGGCAAGACGTATGTCAGTATATGTGTAGTATTTTGTCTTCATCTGCTTTTATAAGATGTGATTATTTATAATGCTTTCATTACAATATTGTAAAGAAATGCATATCAGGCACAAATTTCATCATTTATGTTAGTATAGTAGACTGCAAAATGTTAAACCCCACCAAAATTTGGATTCATGTTGATTCATGGATGGCAGTTTCGGCAAACAGAAAAAAAAAAACTCTAAAGCAGTTTGACAAAACCAGCTTCAACAAACACTGAAATAATGGTTTTCTTGCAGGACATCAAGCCTCCCCACTCCCTGCACCTCCCATGAGGGAGGACACATCCCCAAGAATTATATATACCAACTTTTAGGTCATACAACAGTGGAGAAAAAAGGCAATCTTCGCTGCTGATAAAAGTGTTTTTTGTAAACTGTCTTCATAGGTTCATAGGTTCATAGGTTTATACTAGGCTATCTGCCCTAAGGCATTTATAAGCCTAGCCCAAAGTTTTGTGGCTTACACCACCCCTTATGTTAAAAAATATTGTGCCCATTAGTTTGTTTTGCCTCTGTCCAGCAGTGACACAGAGATGATTCCTGGGGTAAACCTACGATCTCCCATCCACCGGTCAAGATTTCTCTTGAACAGAGCCAGCGAGGTGCTCTGCCTCACATGGACCGGGATTTTATTCCACAGCATAGGGAGTCTCTGAGTGACAAATCTATCCCTCCAGCATGTCTTATTTATATCCGTGCTAAGGTTTAAGTCGCTTGCTCTAGTGGATCTGGTAGATTTGGATTTTTTGAGGTGGAGCATGTCCATTAATTCCGGGTTGGACATGGCCTTGTATGTCAGGTAGAGGTCACCTCTGAGCAGACGGTATGCGACTGAATAGAGCTGGAGTTTCTTCAGTCTGGCAGCATATGACAGATTTTGGAATCCCTTTATCCTTTTGGTGAGGAACTTTTGGGGTCTCTCCAATTGCTGCAGGTGTCAGGTGAGATACATCCCGAATGGGGCATTGTACTCGATCATTGGTCTGATAAGTGAAGAGTACAGGGGAACAATGACCTCACTTGATCTGGATGTGAATCCCTTCATGATCAGGTGGGCAATGTAGAAGGTCTTTCTAACCACTTTAGCAATGTGAGTGTCAAAAAAAAGGCCACTGTCAACCAGGGTCCCCAGGTCCCTGATAACCTCTTCTGTGCTTAATGGATTGCCACCTATATGGTAGCTTGGGGTTACCTTGTTTTTCACGAAGGGTATGACTATACATTTTTTGGCATTTAACTTCAGGCCATGGCTCTGGCACCAGCTATCAGTTTCCATGAGACCCCTCTGAAGGATAGCTGTGTCCGATGTACTTTCCACTATGGCGCCCAGTTTGCAGTCATCTGCAAACTTTGTCAGCCATAGTCCTCCTATGTTTGCCTGTACTTCTGAGAAGTAGATGCCGAACAACAGGGGCCCAAGGACTGAGCCCTGTGGGACACCACTTGTGACCGGCTTGGAGTCTGACATGGTGCCAGCAACTCTGACCCTGTGGGTTCTGTCCTTTAGCCAGTTTGCAACCCATCTTGTGACATATGGGTTTACATTTAAGCTGGTAAGTTTCTCTATAATACCTGAGTGGGGTATTGTGTCGAAAGCTTTTGCAAGGTCAAGGTAGGCTGTATGGACTGCCTTTCCCTCATCAATGGCCTTGGTGACTGTTTCAAAGAAGTCGACCAAGTTCAAAAGGCATGATCTGCCCTTGACAAAGCCAAACTGGGTCGGGTCCAATGTCTGCAAGTCCCCTATGTCTTTGTTTATGAGTTCCATTATGATCCTCTCCATAGCTTTGCAGACCAGGCTTGTTAAGCTTATGGGGCGGTAATTACCAGGGTCCGTAGAGGCACCGCCTTTGTGGAGTGGGACCACAGTTGCCGTACGCCACTCCTTGGGCACGTATCCTGTGGTAAGGCTAAGATTAAACAGTTGCCTTATGTGCGGGTTTAGTTCCTCATTGAGTTCGTGTAGCACACAGCCGGGGACACTATCCGGTCCCATTGATGCTGTGTTTTTAGCTTTAGAGAGAGCAGCTTTTACCTGAGCATTTGAGATATCTGGGAGGCTACACTCCGCTGGGATAGTTATCTCTCCTTTTGGGGGGGAGAGGGGGGTGAAGTTTGCACTGAACCTGTCCACCATATGTTGGCAATGTCTGTGGGTTCAGTGATTTTTGTATCATTTTGGACTAATTCTGAGCATATCTGGGAGATTCCACCCAGGTTTCTAACATAGCTGAAGAAGGCCTTATGATTGTCTTTTGAATCTATGGCAATTTGTCTCTCAAAGTTGGCCTTGGATGATTTTATGAATGCTCGTATTTTTTTACTAATAATGATCAAGGGTGTCTTCTCTTTTATGGATTTTGCTCTATCATGTAACAGCTTTCTCCTCTTATTGTAAAGTTTGTTTATGGCTGGGTTCCACCAGACTGGACGTTTGCCCTTGGTGGAAAGAGTCTTGGTTTTATTAGGGACTGCCTGATCCATGCAGTCCTGGAGGTGTTCGTAGAAGGCATTTGTAAGGGCTTCCGCAGCTTGGGTTGTGGTTTCCACTGGCTCGGGGGCCTTGAAGGATACCACACCAGTCTTGAGTAGTGTGAAGTTTGCTTTAGAGAAGTTCTTCACTGTGGTCTTTTTTGTTTGGGGTGGGGGCGGGATGTGAATTTCCAGTGAGATTAGTTTATGATCTGATCTCCCCAATGAGGGATATACTTCCAGTGTGGAGCATTTTGTCCCCATGATTGTATTCACTGAGACTATCTTCAATGAGATGACATGCTCTCCAAAATTTAATAGCAATGTACCCTTTTTTTCCCAAGTATGCGAAACATTTCCCATCAAAAGTATACATAAACACTTGTTATATCATCCTTCCCATGCGCACTTAAGTGCTTCCCAAATCACTAGTCCCATGTATGCATAAGCATTTCCCATACATTCTGTTTACTTTAATAAAGATTTCAAAAATAAAATGTCTGCACAACATGATTTGTGAATTTATTGTATGTATTCCCCCTCCTTTTCTCTATTTTTTTCTTTTCTAGTTATGAATTCCTGTGTCTTTCTTTGTTTTATTTCTCTTCCATTTATGGAGAAGGTCCTTAATGCTCTCTCTAAGACCAGGAGCACTGCATCAATGGGCCCAGACAATATCCCAGGATGCCTTCTAAATAACATGGAACATGACCTATCAGGGCCTCTGGAATTACTATTTAACTGTAGTGTCCAAACAGGCTTCATGCCTCATGAATGGAGAAAGGCAACAGTCATCCCTCTGTACAAAGGTGGACCATCTACAGACCCTGGAAACTACAGACCCATAAGTCTCGCTAGTCTTATATGTAAAGCCATGGAAAGACTTATCATGGAGATGATCAATAGAGATATAGTAAACCTCCAGACACTGGACCCAACCCAGTTTGGTTTTATCAAGGGCAGATCATGCCTACTCAACCTGGTGGACTTCTTTGAGAAGGTCAGCAAAGCAATGGATGAGGGCAAAATTGTTCACACTGTCTACCTTTACCTGGCCAAGGCATTTGACACAATACCCTACTTGGGCATTGTTGACAAACTCAAGAGGTTAGGTACAAGCCCATATGTCACCCGGTGGATAGCCAAATGGCTCACAGACAGGACCCAGGAAGTTAGAATTGCGGAGTCCACCTCTACAAAGAGACCAGTCACAAGTGGAGTCCCTCAGGGATCAGTCCTTGGACCACTCCTTTTTGGCATTTACTTCTCAGATGTCAAGCCCAATGTCAGTAGTCTCTGGCCGACTAAATTGGCAGATGATTGCAAATTAGGAGCTGTCATTGAATCGCATACTGATGCAAATGTTCTTCAGGCGAGACTAACACAGACAAACAACTGGTGTCAGAGCCATGGACTAAAACTAAATAACAAGAAATGCATAATAGTATCCTTTGGGAAGTCATCCATCCCTGGTAACTATCATATTGAAAACACACCCCTTAGATGTGATCCAGTAGTCAGGGACTTAGGGACACACATAGATAGTAATCTAGCTTTTAATCATCATGTGTCTACAGTGGTGAATATGTCATTCTATGTTGCACAACTTATAAGCAAGGTATGGCATCTAAGTCAAAGGAAGTTATTGCTCCACTGAATTCAGCATTCATCAGACCTATCAGTGAGTACAATGCCCCCCTTTGGTATATACCTAACTAGGCATATCCAACAACTGGAACGTCCACAGAGGTTCCTCACTAAAAGAATACAGGACATAAGTAATGTGTCCTATGCTGACTGCCTCAAGGCCCTATCCTTGTGTTATGTCTCCTACAGGCTTTCGAGGGGAGATCTATGCTTGGTATACAAGGCATTGACAGACCCCACTCTGATAGATGTGCTGCATATCCACAAAACAAACAGTGACATAATTACCCATTCTAAAGACTTAAACCTCGAATGTGATTTAAATAGGGTCTGCTGGAGAGATAGGTATGTATCCCTGAGACTACCCATCTATGGAACAGGCTCTCCATCCGTGTGAAGCAGAGTTCCTCCCTAAAGCAATTCAAGTGCAACTTGAGCAATTGGATGGGAAACTGGAAATTCATCCCTGGTTTGGCACCTATGTCTCTAATGCAAACAGGTAACCTGTAAATAGTTCACCTCCCAGGCCCATGCTTACACTTATCAAGGATATCAGAACTTGTCAGAGATTTGGGATGTATGGCTAGGTTTAAAAAGGCCTTTGTGGTCATTAGCTTAGTAAATACCTATGAACATATGTTCATTTTTTTTTTTTACAGATTCAAATTCCTCAGGAGCAGCCCAGGCATGTACCTTCCAGGTCAGGGAGTATTCACCATCTGCTCTTCCAGGGACATTCTTGCAAGATCAGGCAGCGGCACCTGTCTTGCATGCACTGTAGAGCATGGCAGCCTAGTAAGCATCACTGAATGGGTGCTTCAAAACTTGACTGAAGACATGCTACAGCAAGTCATTGTCAGACAGGTTCAGCCAACTGAGGCCTCTTTCCATCATGTTTAAGAGACACTGTCACAGTTGGTGCTGACCATTGTGCCTTCAAGGTCCCCTATCCCCTCAATATCATGGTCCTCCACTGCAACACCATCTGACAGTTGAAACTTTTAAGGCTGTGTGGACTGGGGACTCTTGCTGGAAGTGCTTCTACTCACCTCTTCCTCCCTTATCATTTCTTCTACCCCTCTAATCTATTTCCCACTCATGCTACCTTCTTATATAAAAAGTCCTGAAAAAGTAGGAGGGAATATTCCCCACCAATACATAGTGTTCCTTAACCCCCCACCTCCTCCAGCACAAACCTCTTGATGTGTTCCTGCAGTGTCTCCCCTTTTTGTCTTTCCTATCTCCCCTTTTCCATTCTTTAAAGTAAACAATAGGGTGTCCACATAAAGATTCCCCTACATAAAACATTTAAACCCATTTATTTTTTAAATATTAATAATACAAACTGTATAGTCCCCACTTACCTTAAGTCTTTCAAGCATGATTGCACATAGCTGTGCCTATCTCTGTCTGCAATATCCAAACATATACGTAGCAATGTGCAGCCTAGGGCTTTCACGTAGTACTTAGATGCACTTAACACTTAACTTTAGTTACTTTCCACTTTTTCTGTAAGTAGGTGTATTTTTCAAAATGCCTTTACTTTTCCTTATTCAGAGTGAATAACATGAATTTAGCTTATTTGTATATAAGCGTAGCAATGCTATTTGTGGATAACCACTATGTAGCTGCAAAGTCTCGGACTATGAATGCCACTCAGGATGTTACCAAGTGCTGATACTGGCAACTAAAAAAGAATGCAACATGAGCTTCAGAATTATTGTTTTAATAAATGTTGCTGTTATATGTTATGTTAAAAAAGCTGTAAATTGGCTAACTTGAAAAGTAGATATCATAAATTATAAAGGCTGTCCCTGAGGTGAAAATGGTTACATCCTTGGTTATGCAATAGATAACCCAGGTTTGCTTAGTATCACTGGTGCTGAAGCAGTCAAAGAGGGATGACAGTGAGCAATTAATGCTAGCTTTCACTTACCACTCTAAGGATATTGTGTGCATCCTATTGCATGGGTGCCTTTGGAAGTGTTATTAGTCTGCACAAGAAATCAGATTTTAGTGACCAATGTATGCATGCATTTTATTTCAGCATCACCATTCTTATAAGGTTGTGAATGTACTAGAATCCAGATCAGCAGGCACTGAGTCATTTTTACCAGCCAATAGGTGGGTGCCACAACTGCCTTGATGATCATAAATAATATTAGTGAGAAGCCAGTATTCGGACTAATGCTCCCTCAGATTTCATAAATGACATTGGGCAGGATTCACGATGGCTTGCATGGAGTCTAAGAATCGTGCAAGACTCCATGCAGCCATCGCGATCCAGGAACAGCCCGAAATCCCATATAAGAGACCAGCTAAAACATCTCTTACACGGGCAGGGCGTGGATATGCTAATTACCTCACTTGCAGCTGAAAGGCATGCAAATGAGGTAGATTAGCAATCCATGAAGCTGAAACCAGCCCATGTAAGAGACGTGTTAGGTGCAGAAATGTACTCAGTTGACAACTGAGTATGTTACTGCAAATAACACAATGGAGCCATGACAGCTCCAAATAAAGTGTGCATATGCAGCAGGCAGCATACCAATGGCCAAATATGTGGCCATTGGCACGGTAACCCAAAGGAAACATGAAATAAAATATTTTTTTTTTCGGAGATCGGTGAGGTTTAAACACAGCGCAGCCCGGTGCAAATGGGCTGCGCTAAATAAGACATAAAAATAAAGGTTTGAAACCCACAAATGTGGGTTTTATGCAATGCATGGATTTTCAATGCAGGGACTAGCAGACTGAAAACAACATGGCCACCGTTTAGTGGTTGCTAAGGGGGGAAGCTGAGTGTAAGACACGTAACTAAGCATTAGTAGGCAATCCTATGTAAATGAGTGGTAGGATAGTGAATCACACTGTCACATAGCAAATGAGCACATTCCGTGTAGTGTAAGAGTTAGATAAGGGGGAGTAACAGAGTAGGAGATAGGTGACATCACAGGGGGGAATGTCAGGAAGAAATCAAGCTCATTGGAGCAAAGTGGTATGTGAAAGATGTCAATCACACAGCATAGAAAGAGGAGTGTCAACAGATAAGCATGGGAAAGTCAAGAAATGGAAGGTGTACACTGTGGCCAACACCAAAGTTTCTTGCTGTGCATGCATGCATGTGTGTGCGCGCTGGGAGGCGCGAGTAAGACAGAGTGCACGCGTGTAAGGCAGAGTAAGCATGTAGGAGACTGTGTAAAGATATAAAAACCTGTTTGTGCTGGTGTGCATGCGTTTTAACCTGAATAAGCAGATTCTAGTCCATGTAAGCATGTGTGTGCGCATGGTAGCCACTGTGAACATGTTTCCACTGGTATGCACGCTGCTTCCCCCTGAGGAAACAGAGAGGAAAAAGGAAGCAGAAGAAATAGTAGGAAGCTAGCAGGGAATACTGGTAGAGCTAGCAGGTGAAAACAATTAGAAGCAGGCAATTACACAGGCAGAATACTAGCCCAGACCAGCACTTAAAACACTGCAAACAGCATTGCAGTATGTTTGTCTCAAGAGACACTGCAAGACAGGAGTAAGCTAGTAGAAGTGAAAACTGAAAAAGCTGCACTCAGACCAAACATGCTAGGGGCTGCCATAGCTGTTATAAGGAGACATAGGAGACTTGCTGAGGGTGGTGACAATGCAAATGCTGCCAGACAACCCACAGTGAGGAGACGGAGAAGAGTGTACAGACCCAGGGTCACCTACCAGGGGTTACATGAGCTGGAGATAGTGGAGTGCTATAGAGTGGACAGAGACCTCCTGCAGCAAATTGTTGAGCTGTGCAGGCCACGCCTCACACACAGAACCAACAGAGGGGAACCCATCCCAGTGGAAACCAAGGTATGTGTTGGCCTAAGAATACTAGTAACAGGTACCTTCCAGAGACCAACTGGTGATATGATGGGGATATCACAGGCATCAGCCTCCAGGGTACTGCACCAGTTCCTGGATGCCATGTCAGCACATGTCGGTGACCATGTATATTTCCCCAATTCCCGTGAGGTATTGGCCAGCAATATGCATCTCTTCCATCAAATAGCGGAATACCCTGAGGTAGTGGGTGCAATAGACTGCACGTACATATGCATCAAAGCACCAACCAGTGAGCGGGGTAGGGCCTACATTAACCGCAAGGGCTTCCCCTCCATCAACTGCCAGGTCATGTGTGATGCCCACGGCATAATAATGAATGTGTGTGCTGGCTGCCCTGGGAGCTACCATGATTCCCATATCTGGCATTTGACGCAGCTGTACCAGACATTTGCCAATGGGGACATCCCACATGGTCACCTAGTGGGAGATGCTGGATATGCACTGGAGGCGTGGCTGATGACACCCATCAGAAACGCACACACACCTGAACAAGAACGCCATAATGAGGCACACGCACAAACACGAAAAGTAATAGAGCATGTGTTTGGGCTGCTCAAGTCATGGTTCCAGTGCCTGGAGACATCTGGTGGAGCCTTGCAGTACTCACCAACTACATGTACCCAAATTGTCATGGTATGTGCTATGCTACATAATATGATTCTGCGAAAACAGCTGCAGCAGGACCAGCATAGGGCCGGGACAAACAGCCCCCCACCATTGCCAAGGCCATCACAGGCAGAGCGTGACTCAGAGGAGGAACAACCTGAGCCTGCCCCAGTAGGCAGAAGGAGGCATGCCCAGTATGCCCTGGCCTTGGCAAAGAGGCAACGCATAGCACATACACTGGCTCAGTAGGAACCCTGGGAATGATACCCCTCTCTGACTCACTCATATAGTAACAGGGACGCCTAACATGACACAACCTGCTCTTAAACATGTACAGGGAGTGTAGTATGTGCATCCGACAGAGGCAGCCCTGCAGCACCACCTGAGGCATGATTGCCATGTGTTAAGCAATGTAACACCATCTAGTATATGCAAACATGAAGACCCTGCCTAACATCTCACCCTCACCAAGCATGATGCCATACTATGAAGACAACAAGATCAAGTACAATAATTGGCTGAAGTATTGCTGTTAGCAAGGGGGAACAAATGGCTGACAGCCTGGGATGACATGCTGAGCAAGACATGATGCCCCACTTGCTAGGGATGGCATGCACCCAGCACACCTGGCTGTGTGGATACTGGCAAAGGCTGTTGTCACCCCCACTGTGCCTTGAATAGGTAAGGCTGTAAACACAAACCCACCACCATAGGTAGCACAAGGCATAACAACCTGGACGTAATGCTACCCAATGCCAGAAGTCTAACCTGCAAGGTGCATGCAGACCAAACCCACCACAGCATGGAGAATGGTAATATCTGTTCTGTAACAGAAACCTGGGTCAAGGCCAAGAAGAGCACCCTAATACTACCAGGTTATGCCTCATGCCATGCTCTACAGCTCCAAAACATGGAACACACTACAATAGGAGTGTGGCTATCAGTAATTGTCAAGGATAACCACACCCCTAGTTTGGTACCACAGCAAGAAGCAGCATGGACTATCCACGGGGAAGTAACAGTGGCTCAAACTGCATTCCTGTTTGCAGCCTGCTACAGACCATACTCACAAACCCAGGAACCCCAGCCAGCCTTCCTGAAGACACTGCAGAGTATGAATGTCTCAACAAATACCAAACAAGGCAGACACAAAGTATGACATAGGTGAGAATCCATTATGTATGGAAGAAGTAATCAGGGACCTAGGGACACAAGTGGACGGTAACCCGTCATGTAACACTCCCATTTCCAAGGTGGCCAGGAAGACCTGCTATATTGCCCACCTTAATATGAAAGGATGCACATGTAGATCAAGAGAGGTCACTGTGCCCCCATACTCTTCCCTTATCAGGCCCATACGTGACAGCAATGCCCCAGTTCGGATGTACCTTACCTTACACCTGCAGCAGTTAGAAAGACCCCAAATATACCTCACCAACAGGATAAATGGTCCAAACATTTGACATCTGCAGCCTGGCTGAAGAAACCACAGCCCAATTCACAAGCATACTGCCCAGTCAGAGGTGATGTATGCCTGATGTACAAGGCCATGTCCAATCCAGAATGAATGGACATGCTCCACTGCAGAAACCCCAAATCCAGCAGAGACACCACAGTGAGATATCTGAACCTCCACACATAGATAAATAGGATGTGCTGGATGGACAGATCCATAACTCAGAGGCTCCTTACACTCTGGAACAGAATTCCAGTCCATGATAGGCTGAGCTCCACACTCATACTCAACAAGGGAAATCTGGTGAAGTGTATGGGAGATAGTAAGTGAACACTGGGGGCCATCCCTGTGTCACATCTAGTAAAGTAAACCCTAAATGGGCATAATATGCACATTGCAAGGGGTGTCGAAACTCACACACAGTCTGTCCATGCTCAAACATGGCCAGGGCAGATAGCCTAGTATGAACCTATGAACCTATGATGATACAAATTGTGCAGGACACAAAGGATTATCACACAGCTGTCCTACCTGATGGTAGGAACCATGGTGATAATCCACAGATATCCTCTGCAGTACTCAAATATCACAAACAATACACCAAACCCACACACATTGCCAACATCCAACCTAACAGATTCTTTGCAAACTCCCCACCAGCACCTTACTGCCAAATATCTATCCCAGCAGAGTGCTGGCCCCCTGACATTGCAGATGCTGAGGTAACAGCCAGCATCTACAAAGCACACCACACAGCATCAATGGTACCAGATGGTGTCCTGGGTTGTGTCCAACAAGTACTGTAAGAAGAATGGAACACCAAATAGCACTACTGCACACTATCAGTCTTACCACAGGATATGTACCCAAAGAGCAGTGTACAGCAACAGTGGTCCCTCACCACAAAGGTGGTGCCTGAATGGATACTGCAAACTATCACCCCTCAACCCTGACTATCTAGGTTGGCAAAGTAATGGAGAGGATGATCATGGATCCCAGGAATAACGAGATTGGGTACCTACAGACATTGGACCCTACCCAGTGTGGCTTTCATAGGGCAGATCCTGCCCCTTACACATGTCTGACTCATGTGAAATGTGCACCAAGGCCATTGATGTGGGGAATGTGGATCACACAGCCTATCTGGACCTTGCTAAACCCTTCCATACAATACCCTAGTTGGTCAGTACAGATAAGCTCACCAGCCTAACTATAAACCCCTATCCAAGTAGATGGGTTGCAAACCAGCTCAAGGACAGAACTGACCTGGTCAGACATGCTGCAGCCATGTCAGACTGCAAACCAGGTACAACTGGCATCCCACAAGGCATGGTCCTGGGACCTCTCTTGTATGCTATATATGTCACATAGGTACAGGCCAACATGGAAGGACTCTGTCTGAACAGGTTCGCAGAAGACTACAAACTGCCCACCATATTGGACCCTCCAGCTGACACAAGCAACCTACAAAAGGCACACATAGAAACAGACAAGTGGTGCCACAGCCATGTCAACAAGCTAAATGCAGAATAGTGTATAGTCATCCCCTGTGGAAACACAGTACATGGCCAGAAATTACCACATAGGTGTTAACCCAGTAAGTACATCAGGAGCAATAAGAGACCTGGGGACACAAGGTGATAGATATCCTGCATGTGACAACCATGTGTCTGTAGTGGTTACAGAAACATACCATATACCCACCTAATCATGAAGGTAAGCACAGCTAGGTCAGGGTAGGTCAATGTGCCTCTCCAGTCATCCATCAGCAGCCTCACAATTGCGTACAATGGCCCTTGAGGGATATACCTTAGCAGACACCTGCATCAACTGGAAAGACCCCACAAATACCCCACCAGGAGGATCGCAGAGCTGTAACAGATGCCATGTGTCACCTGATTAAACAAACTGCAGCTCCACACAGTGCCATACCGCCTGGCTGGAGGTGAACTGTGCCTGATGTATAAAGCCATGACCAAGCTGGTATCAATGGACATTTTGCACCATGTAAAATCTGAATGCTGATGACCTATGCAGCTGACAGGCCTGAACCCCAGCACAGACATAAACAGGACATGCTGTACCGATTGGTCCATAACCCAGAAGCTCACTCCACTCATGACTAAACTCCCAGTACAGGTTATCCAGGGAGTCCCTCATTGACTGTCATCCAGAGGAATCATGATGACTGGATGGGAGATGGTAGGTGTACCCTGGATATCACCTGTATGTCATGGGTAGACAGAGGCACAGCACACTAACCTTGACATATGTCATGGCAAACACCAGTAAATGTGTGTTGAAGGACAAACACTCTCTGACTAGCATTACAAATGGAATAGGGCACATGGCCATTGTTTGTCACTGTCCACACAAGTTGTGGAATACATTAACAATGTCGGACAATCATGTACTATGCTGTCCATATCTGAACAAAATGCAACATGGTCATATCTGCACAACTGGTCCTCAACCAGTCTGGTGTGCTCACTATAAATATTACAAGCAGTGATAGGACTGAAACCGATGATACTGTCCACCACAGTGAAAGTACTGAACCAGTACACTATACGACAATACACTGTTTGGTCAGTAGGAAAGGATGCTGACAACTTTATGCAAACTAGCCCATGGTAATCCTGCAGGCACAGCATAATGCGCCTGTTAGGTTCAGACACAAAGCAGTTGGGCAGTAAGAACACAACCTGACGTCCATCACTCAACTGTACATGTGAAATATAGATGACGTCCACACACAAACACAAATGTGGTGGACCACAGATCCCAACATAAGGAAAGTTCACACTGGGCATGCTCGCACACTTAGATAAATGAGACGTGTCAGTCAAGAAGCCATAAAAACTATGAACTGGGCATGGTCACACACTTGAGCCATGTCACAGTTCAGCAGTTTCACACACATATCTGGCATTTGTATGTGTTAACACAGGAACCTCCCACAATACAGAAATCTGCCCAGTACACACAGTGAAATTATAACAGAGACATAAGTAAAGTACTGGAACCCACTCATATGCAAACATCTTCCACAGTACACAAGCTGTTCATAGAGATAGGGAAAGCTATGGCAATAAAGACCCACAAGCAGTTTATGAGCAACAGATACTTGCATCTGACAGGTAAACATATGGCCGTAGAGTGCAATACTAGGCTGTTGTCCTTAGGGAATACAGAAGGCTATCCACAGTGTATTTGGCATCTGCCTCCGCAGTTCAGTAGGCCACTGTGCCTGTGCAAAGTTAATGCATAGATATGCTCTCCCCTGTACTGATGGATAGTAACAGATGTACACACCTCTTCATACATAATGATGTCAGCACACTATACATATGTCAGGAGCACAAATGATACCCAGTAATTTGAATAGTGCGCTCAACTACTGTGTTTCCCACAAGTGTCATAATATAGTTAGGTGGAGGTTTGAATCCTGCAGGTGCTCAGTGTGACTGTGGGGAGGAGTAGTGTGTGTGCAATTTCATGTGTAAGAGAAGTGTCCCTTTTGGCAACTAGTACAACACAACACATGCTGCATATTCCACTGTCTAAACACTGATGATGTCAGCACCCTGTAAGTACAGCAGGAGAAAGCAAGTCTCCCAGTAATCCAAATCGCGTGCTCTGCTACTGCGTCTCTCACAAGTGTCATAGCATAGTTGGGTAGGAGTTTGAATCCTGCAAGTTCTCAGTGTGTGTGTGACTGTGTGGGGGGGAGTAGTGCATGTGCAATTCTATGTGTAAGAGAAATGTCCCTTTTGGCATCTAGTACAACACAACACATGCTGCATATTCCACTGTCTAAACACTGATGATGTCAGCACCCTGTAAGTACAGCAGGAGAAAGCAAGTCTCCCAGTAATACAAATAGCACACTCTGCTACTGCATCTTTCACAAGTGTTGTAACATAATTAGGTAGGAGTTTGAATCCTGCAAGTGCTCAGTGTGTGTGTGACTGTGTGTGGGGGGAGTAGTATGTATGCAATTCTGTGCAAGAGAAATGTCCCTTTTGGCAACTAGTACAACACAACACATGCTGCATATTCCACTGTCTAAACACTGATGATGTCAGCACCCTATAAGTACAGCAGGAGGAAGTAAGCCTCCCAGTAATGCAAATAGCACACTCTGCTACTGCGTCTCTCACAAGTATCATGACATAGTTAGGTGGGGGTTTGTATCCTACAAACACCATGTGTGTTTTTGTCACACAGTTTGTCCATGTGTGTGGGGTGTTGTTCCCAATATTGCATGACATACATTATATCAGTAATGTCAATGCACACATGATGTATGTGTGTGCCACCTACACATATGTACCTGTGAACTTCAATAGTTCCCATGTCCGAAGCCTGCCTCATGTGAATACATGGAATATGCATTAGACAACTGTATGACTGTGGTGTTCTCTGCAGGGGCTGCATGTGGTATGTGAATATACAGTGTGAGTTGTAGATGGTGTCATCCCACCAGCGAGGGATACACGACTGGTCTGGAGCATATAGTCCACATGTTGGTGATGAACAGGTGCAGCATGTTTTCACCTCTTGTGGGAGTGGTAACAAGTTGCTCCATAGCAATGCAGGGAATGAATGCTAGGAACCCTTCAGCTAGGGTCTTGGAGCTAGAGTAATGCTCACACTCTATGTTTGGGTAGTTGCAGTCCACCCATATAATGGTGTTTGTAGAGACCGTCATATTCCCAGTGTTGTCAGGAAGGCCAAGTGGGTTTCCTGGGTATGGGAGGGTGGTGTGTGCCAGGCTATGAACCTGAAGGCAGTCTAACCCACTGTTAGTTGCACATGGATAGGCTCTGATGCTTTGTGCTGTGCCACCAACCTGGGGGTGTGTGTATCTGAGGTGCCTTTGGATACATCCCCCCTGTTCTGTTTTGGTGCATGTGTAGGGGACGACAAGCATGGTATGAGGTATGACCTGGCAGTGATGGTGTGCACCTGAGAGCCTTGTACCAGAGTCTGTTACTGCATGGATATTGCTGTACCCCATGCTAAGGACAGTTTCCACTGCATGCATCTTGAGGTTTACACTGCTGCTGTTGAGTAGCATTACTATTAGTGTCCTATCCCGTGTGATACCTGTGTAGGTGGCTATGTAATGTCAGCCTTGCATACAAAGGCACTATGTGTGTAGCAAGAGCCTCTGCCAATATACAATGGCCCATGGGTGACAGGTGCAAGCTGTCCCTAGCAAAGCAATGTGGCTTGTCCAGCATGTAATCCCACACTGGACAGGCATTGGATCCCCTTTGAATGTCACCGAAACATACGGTAATTGTAGAAACTGATCATCCTGTCTACATATTGTGGCAGCATTCTTGGTGAGGGTAAGATGCTACTCAAGGTCAGGGTCATACCAGCCTGTGCCACAAGCTCAGAGAGCTCCTCTATGTCCCCTAACATGTAGTCCAGGGAGGTGTGTCACAGGTCATACACACTGGCACAGACAATGACTGAGTCATATTTCTACATGCCTTGGAGTGACCTGTATGCTTGTGTTATGTGGTGGATCATAGTGCCCGACGGGCATCTCAGCATGACCTTCACCTTGTTCAGCCTCAGTGTACCTGACAATAGAGATAACTATTACAACTGTAGCAGGTGTGTTGTCAAGCCGTATGGCCTGGGACTGTTTGGCACACAGACTTTGTGAGCTATGTGTTGCACGTGCTCTGCTCTGGCTTAACATTTGCTTGTGTGTCTGCTTTGCAGGTGTCAGCTGCTCAGGCAGGATGCTATTCTGAGAGTCCAAGAATGTACCTGTGTGTTTCTGTGTTTGGATTGTGGTCGTGGCAGGTCTATGTGAGACTGGTACTGTATTCACTGTAGTATCCCACTCCACCTGACAGGGTATGCCAGTACTGAGTTAAGAGAGCTTAGCCCCCAGTTTGGCTATGTGGTTGCATCTCTCACATGTGTTGTAAGTGTATGGGAAGGGGAGAGGGTTGTCTATGTACATGAGGCAGCTGTAACATTGCCACATGACTCACAGATTCACCAACTGGACCAGAGAGTAGATTGATGGGTGACCTTTACTCATGCTACCATAGCATTGTGAATCCCATACTAATTAACGACACATAGAGCCAATGGGGAACAAGGTACTCAAGGTGAGTATGTGAGGGTGTAGTGCTCCTGATTTGTTAGTGCTGGTATATATGAATGCTGTCTTGAGCAAATGCGAGGCAAGTCATATGCAATGTGTTAAAGGCAACCTACATGCAAACAGGACAAACAGTGACGTTCTGTCAAGTGAGACATGGACATCAGTACAGTAAGCAATACAGATGTCACTAGGGATCCACAGAGGCACTGTAAATCTGCACTGCAGGTGGAATCAGTGTTTCAGGAACATAACAAGCAAACATGCATACAAACAAAGCTACAGTCAGCAGGCCTGTATGTAGACTATGCTACAACAAACAAGGTGTACGACTTCCAGTAGGTAACAGTGCATATATGCAGGCACTATAAGCCTGTACCCAGACATTCACAGGTCAGACGGGCTGGATCCAGCCCCACCCCCCACAAGTGTATAGACAATGTACCTTCGTAATGTTGAATAACTGGCCTGATACTCAAGTGCTCATACCTGTAATAATACACATTTCAAATAACAGACACTGAGCCCTCACTCAGCAGTTCCAGACTTAGTATGATGTATGCTACCTGTCCTGGCACCACAGTATCCTTGACATGTATGGAGACTCTCCCTCCTGTCATAGTTAGTTCTGTGTTTTGGGGCTGTCATGCATGGTATGAGGTGTGACCTTGTAGTGCTAGTGTGCTCTTGTGAGTCTTGAACCTGTTGTGTATTACTGCACAGATATCAACATCCTCAAACATCCTCATTGCAGAGTCAGTGTGGACAGCATGCAACTCGCAGTTGACATGACCATCAGTGAGTATCAATATGTACATTTGTATCCCTGTGCTACCTATTTAGGTGGCCATCTCTTGACAGCCTCACCACCAGTATGCAAAGATGTGCAGACAGTACACTATGGTAATTACTATGGGTGTACAAAACAATACAATGACATTCATACTGTAACTGCATCAGGCATGCTGGGATATACCCACAATGATATCATTACACTGTACTGTTGTCAACATTATACTATTACAACACTTCTATGTAGTCACCCTGTGCATCAGCACCATGTTAACCTGTTCCTGCACAGATGTTACAGATTGCAGGAGGTGGCACAGTTTCATCATATGCACAGGGTGTGTACTTGGTATGCCTGAGTCTTCCACTGAAACAACCAATTGACATGTCTGTGTGTGTGTTTGGTGAGGGACAGCAGTACAAGATGCGGCAATGTTGATACAGTGTGTGCATGTATGCGGTAGCCCTAGGTGTTATCAATTTGCATGTGTGTATGCATGCACACAGTTCCACCTCATGGCTGCCATATACAGGTGTTTGTGGACAGCCACAGACTGTACCTGCCAGGTCATACAGATCACTGTATGTGGCCACGGACACAGTACCATTGCCTGGCAGGGGTGCTACGGACCATATCAGGTACTAAGCCAGACTGGGTCCTGTCATCAGAAGCAGGTGGTTGGTGACTGGAGACAGGTCCATGTTGGGACTGTCCAGAGTTACATGCACGTGGTCTCCTGGGGCGGTCTGATGACAGCACAGACCCAGCATTGCTGGGGCTGCTGCTGGCACTATGGGAGCGGCCGCGGGCCTGTTGTCATCCGCAATGGCTGCCAGCTGCTGCTGTTGCTGGCATACAGCCACGTCAATGGCTCAACCGTCCACCATTGCCCTGGCTCATGGACATGTAGTTGTGGAACAGATCTAATGTGTCCCCCAACATCTGTCAATGACCTCAGTGAAGTTACGAATGGCAGCCGCAACATCACGCATACTGTCATTCATAGCTGTGCGACATGCTCTCAGCTCCCTCAGACCCTGTCTGGTGTACCAGTCCATACGTGACTGTGCCTGCATTACAGCCTGAAACATAGCTGAGGTTGAAAGACCTTTGTGGGCATGTCTGACAGGGGCGGTACGCCCATGGATGCTCCCACAAGAACCACTGGACGTCTGCCTGTGTGGTACCATGTCAGGACCCTGGCCATTGCTGCTGTGTGGGGATGCATGTGCCATCGATGCCACATTACCCTTGTCAATGCCCACTGTATCCTGTCCATCACCTAGGGACATTGGTGACAAAGGATGTATTGGCAAGATGACTGTGCGCATTGATGGGGTCAACAGCTGTGTACTGTCAATTGGCTGACCAATGACGGACCCTGGCACACCTCCCTGTGCCATTACACAGGTATCATAATTATCACTATCTGCAGCAGCTGATTCAGGTTCCCTGCTGCACAACACCAGAGCAGCACCAGAACCTGTGGGAGTAAGACAGGAAACACAGTTTACAATGTGTACACAGTGTCACCACTGATACACACATGCACACATGCACACATGCACACATGGCACATGCACACATGCACACAGGGCACATGCACACATGCACACAGGGCACATGCACACATGGGCACATGCACACATGCACACATGCACACAGGGCACATGCACACATGGGCACATGCACACATGCACACATGCACACATGCACACAGGGCACATGCACACATGCACACATGCACACAGGGCACATGCACACATGGGCACATGCACACATGCACACATGCACTCAGGGCACATGCACACATGCACACATGCACACTCCTCAGTATATGAGATATCAACACACAGACACAAACACACCTGCAATCAAACACATAGCACTACTGCTTCAGCCTATTATTACTATTAGTATCAAGAGTATTGAAGGTATTGTTATTACATACTCACCAGCATGGATAGGCTGTCTTGCTGTTACACCAGAGGGACCTGCAGAAATGAGACATTTATTGTCAGTGGGCACAACTGTGCCATTGATACTGTGAGTATAATACAGTTCAGTAGTGCAACAGTTAGCTTCCACAGGTCTACTGCTGATATTGAGAATATCACTCTTGCACAATAATTACCAAGATTACAGCTACAAACCGAGGACACACCTCACACATGCATAAACTAACAGTGTACAGAATGGTCAACTATACACATGGCATGTTACCTGCATGCTCCGTGTCCTGCTGCTGGGTGGCTCCAGCCTCCATCATTACACATGTATGCTGCTGCTGTTGCTGTTGGGCTGGAGCCACAACACTTAGGAGTAGTCCCTCCAGTCTGATGAGGGGGGATGTCTAGCCAACCCACCACCTGTGGCAAGCTGCTGCCTGTGGATATCCGATGCATGCTGGTGGACATTTCTAATTAGATCACTGCTGTGATGGCATACCTGCTCATATGTCCGGTTATGTGTGCCTATGTCATTTACCCGATGGACCAGGTCTTGCCACAGTGCAGCCCTCTCCTGCTGGTTCTGGCTGGTGCGGGAAAAGAGTATTGCGAAATCCCGCACCAGGCTCTGGTGTATCTCTTCCTCCTCTGCAGCGGAGTACACAGGGTTTCGCTGGTGAACCATAGCCCTGAAAAGGGGAAGGATAATATGTCATCAATATATGTCAGCAAACTATGGCACACATAATACACATAATACTCGACTGTAGTGATATAACTTAACCCCCATATATAGCATCTGCCTGTCTATTGGGGGATATACATGTAAATGACCAGATATCAGTGCTCAGCCGACAACTGTGCAACAGTACCTGGCACACTCCATACAACAGACTAGTATACTGCAGCAGTCAGCACACTGGTTCAGGTCCAATGCACAACCTCACACTGGGGGTTTGTATCAAGATACTGTATGGGAAAAATTATCATCCCATGCACTGCATGCAATGCACGTTAAATATTTCACTGGTAATGCACACTACTCTTACTTGTCATAACCCTACCTACACCACAGTCACATACAGGGTAACACAGCACAACATATGGCAATGTAGTATGTGTTGATCACAATACCTCACACATCTGTCTCTGGCCTCACACCAAAGACACACACTACCATGACAGACAGACAGTCATGGTGAGCAATCACACCAGTACATAACATGCACCCAGTCACTGGCACACTCATTCCACCTCACATATTTGGTTTGCAATGGGTTCATGGGTGTGCATTGTGTCTTAGGTAGGTAGTATGCTATTGGCCTTGGGCCTACAGCAGCATACTCTTATGCTACCCTGCCCCTTGTGACACATGTGATATGATCATACCTGCTCCTCTCAAACTGTTACACAGGGTGACTCATATGGCATATTACCTATCAGCATATCATTCAGCAGGGGTATGTCTGACATCTACTCATGGGGAGCCTTGCTTCTTAATCCTGTGTGGTTTACTCCAGGGTATGTCGTATCTGTGGGTAGGGACCTGTACCTCCACCATATGCTCTATACTGCGGTGACAAGGACGACAGACATAGGTAATTTGGGTTGTGGATGTTGGAGGTGTTACCATGGTTGTTGGACAACTGTCATGGGTGTGACCTAACTATGTATATCTAGCAGTGGTAACCTCTATGTAGGTAGTCAGTGTGCACTCTGTGGTCTTGTCAGTCACTCTGCATAGGTAATGTGTTTGAGTGCATTGACACAGTTACTTGCGTATGTCTGTGCCCTTCTCCATATCTGTAGCTGTCATGGGAGGTACATACAGTGTAGGACATTGTGGGGTGTAGAGGGGTACAGTGACCTACATGTCCATAGCTGACACACCATGTCTGCTGACACATTCCATGTACAGGTATTACAGGACTAGTGTGCCACTGTGTATATCAATAGGGAGCCTATTGTACACATTTTGCCCCTGTTCCCCCCTGACACATGCGGTGGTGGGCAGGCATGCACATATGTGGTGGTTACTGGTGTCAGTATTTTGGAATGGGGTATGGTACTCCAGTATCCACACTGGTGTTCACTCCATGCCTTTGTCACCAGGCACCTGTTGCAATACATCTGCACACATGTGCCTCACTCAGTATATATGTATATATATATATATATATATATATATATATATATATATATATATATATATATATATATATATATATATATATATATATATATATATATATATATATATATATATATATATATATATATATATATATATATATATATATATATATATATATATATATATATAGAGAGAGGGAGAGAGAGAGAGAGAGAGAGAGAGAGAGAGAGAGAGAGTGAGAGGGGGTGGGACAGAGAGAGAGAGTAGTCATATACAGACATATCTGTTGTTAGTCAGATCTGTCTGTACATGTATATGTATCTACATATATCTATAAATGTATGTGTGTATTACATATATCTGTACATACATATTCTATCAATCTCGATGTCTGTGCAGTAAGTGAAACCTGGTTCAAGGCTCCTGAGAGCACACCAGCGGTACCAGGCTATACCTCGTATCATGCTTTTTGGCCCCTAAACTTGGGCCAAAACAAAAAGGGAGGGGGAGTGTCCATATTCATCAAGGACACCCACACCTCCAGGATAGTAGCAACACATGAAGCATGAGAGACCATCCAGGTGCAAATAACCATAGGCAAAACTGCTATACAACTGGTAGCATGTTACAGACCACCCTCCCAATCTCAGGAACCACACCATCATATTGGGAGACTTCAACTACCCTAACATACACTGGGTGCATTATTCTAGCCCAAACACCCTATCCCAAAGGTTCCCAGAATTCATTAATTCAAATGCAATGGAACAGCTAGTCACCTCTCCCACAAGGGGAGATAATATACTAGACCTGATCATCACAAACATGGGGACAATGTGCTACACACCGGAAGTATACCCCTCACTAGTCACATCTGACCACAAACTAATCACCCTGGATATACATATCCCACCTCCACCCACAACACAAAAGACTACAGTGAGAAACCTCTCAAAAGCCAACTTTATACTTATTAAAACTGAATTGGTATCCTTTATGCCCACTGGGCCAGTGGAAACCACATCCCACAATGCAAACTTCTTCACAAATGCTTTCTACGGATATCTCCAAGAATGCATGGATCATGCAATCCCAAATAAAACCAAGACCCTCTCCACCAAGGGCAGGCATCATGAACAAATTGTATAACAAAAGAAGGTAGCTACTGCACGACAGAGCAGAATCCCATAAAGATAAGGCATCTCTAATCAGCACTAGTAGAAAGCTATGTTCTCTCATACAAACATGCAAGGCCAACTTTGAGAGGAAAATCACTATGGACACTACAGATAACCACAAGGCCTTCTTCTGCTATGTTAGACACCTGGGCGGGAACCCTCAGATATGTTCAGAGTTCGTTCACAGTGACACAAACTACACTGAACAGACAGATTTTGCCAACATTCTGGCAGACAGGTTCAGTGCAGATTTGTCCCCTCCCTCACCCCCAAAAGAGGAATTAGTTATCCCAGCTGAATGTAACCTCCCTGTCATCTCAGATGTCCAGCTGAGAACCGCCCTCAGCAAAGCTATAAACACAGCATCAATGGGACCCGACGGTATCCCGGGTTGCGTGCTACGTGAACTCCAAGATGAGCTAAACCCGCACATAAAATGCTATTTAACTGTAGCCTTACTACAGCATATGTACCTGGACACTGGCATACAGCAACAGTAGTCCCACTCCACAAAGGAGGCACCTCAACAGACCCTGGTAACTACCACACCATAAGCTTAACCAGCCTGGTCTGCAACGCTATGGAA
Source organism: Protopterus annectens (assembly GCF_019279795.1). Taxonomy (NCBI): domain Eukaryota; kingdom Metazoa; phylum Chordata; order Ceratodontiformes; family Protopteridae; genus Protopterus; species Protopterus annectens. Next base: position 1,871,760,854 of record NC_056726.1, on the reverse strand, counting down.
AGACTCATTATGGAACTCATACACAGAGACATTGGGGACTTACAGACACTTGATCCCACCCAGTTCGGCTTTGTAAAGGGCAGATCCTGCCTTTTGGACCTGATTGACCTTTTCAAAACAGTCACTAGAGCCATTGATGAGGACACAGCAGTCCATACAGCCTACCTGGACTTGGCTAAAGCTTTCGACACAATACCCCACTCTGGCATCATAGACAAGCTCAACAGCTTAAATGTAAATCCATATGTCACAAGATGGGTTGCAAACCGGCTAAAGGACAGAAACCATAAAGTCAAAATCACTGGTGCCATGTCAGACTCAGAGCCAGTCACAAGTGGTGTCCCACAGGGCTCTGTCCTGGGACCCCTCATGTTCGGCATTTATTTCTCAGATGTGGAAGCAAACATGGGAGGGTAGTGGCTGACAATATTCAAAGATGACTGCATACTAGGTGCCATAGTTGATACACCAGCTGACACATACATCCTACAGAAAGGCCTCACTGAAATAGACAACTGGTGCCAAGTCATGGCCTTAAACTGAATGCCAAATAATGTATAGTCATACCCTTTGGGAAAAACAAAGTACCCACATATTATCACATAGACAGTAACCCACTGAGTACAGACAAAGTAATCAGACACCTGGGGACACAAATTGATACTGACCTCTCATTTGACACCCACATTGCCAAAGTGGTTGGATAGACTTCCTACCTTGCCCACCTTATCATGAAGGGATTCACATCCAGATCAAAGGAGGTCATTGTACCCCTATACTCCTCCCTTATCAGGCCCATGAATGTGTACTATGCCCCATTTGGTATGTACCTCACCTGGCACTTGCAACAGCTAGGGAGACCCCATAAGTACCTCACCAAGAGGATCAAGGGTCTCCAACAAATGTCATATGCTACCAGACTAAAGAAACTCCAGCTCTATTCCATAACGTACCGCCTACTTAAAGGTGATCTGTGCCTGATGTACAAGGCCATGTCCAATCAGGAATTGATGGACATGTTCCACCTCATAAAATCGAAATCCATCAGAACTACAAGAGCTACAGATTTAAACCTCAGCACAAATATGAATAGGACATGCTGTAGGGACAGATCCATAACTCAGAGGCTTCCCATACTCTGGAACAGAATCCCAGTTCATGTTAGGCAGAGACCCTCACTGACTCTCTTCATGTGAATTCTTGACGAGTGGATGGGAGATCATAGGTTTACACCAGAGGTCATCTCTGTGTCACTACTAGACAGAGGCACAGTAAACTAATGCTATTATGTAAGGGGTCTTCACTGCGTCACTACTATACAGAGGCACAGTTTTCTAAATCTATTCTGTACACTGTCTGCAGATAGCCTAGTACTAAACTATGACACTGTGAAACTATATATGTCTATGCATTTCTACATCCCTCTCTATCTATGTATACATATATGCATATTTTATATATATATATATATATATATATATATATATATATATATATATATATATACATATACACATATATATATATATATATATATATATATATATATATATATATATATATATATATATATATATACTCCTTTTTAGTTCCACATATGTATACACACAGTAACGTACTGATGAACATCCATTACTGTACAACCTACTTGTATATTGCACTGCAACCTACATTGCTATGTGCACATAGCTACCTTCACATACATATGTCTGTAGAGCCTTCAGTGACAGTTGCAGTATGTCCCCAGCCCTATGCACATCTTCATATACATAGATACAGACCAATAACACATATGGAGGGTTCACAGTATGTAGACTATTATATTAGTACTTTACATTACCTGTGTTTATTGCAGCTGTTTGTGTAGGCTTGTAGTTACTTGGCCTGCTGTCAACTTGTTTGTTTTGTTGTTACTTTTTTTAAATTTTTTTTATTTCTTTCTTTCTTTTCTCTTTCTCTTTCTCTTTCTCTTTCTCTTTCTCTTTCTCTCTCTCTCTCTGTCTCTACCTCCAGAGGGTGCAATGTAAGTATTGCATGTGTGGACTGGGAGTACAGGATGCTTTTGTAGGTATCTGCACATGTCCATGTGATGGCCTCTGCACCAATTGTTAGCCAGCATTTACTAATTGCATGCAGCCTGTTGTGTAGTGATTGCAGTTCTCACTGTGATTTCAGGACAGTGCTATAAAAATGTCTGTTAGGTAGGTGTAGCCCTTTCAGATTATCAGGGTGGGGACCATGCTGGTTTGCTGTGGACACTGTTCTGTGAGTGTAAGGGTCAGTATATCTCTCATATTTCTGGCTGTGTTGTAGACACTGCAATGCATGTTGTTCTGTAAGCTGAGTATTCCTTCCTCCAGTTTCCTCTTCTCCATGTGTATGTAAACTGACACCTACGACTAGTAATACTGTGTATATGGGTGTGTGCTTTCCTGTGGGGTTGTGGTGTAACTGGTATATAGCAGTGGCAATCTGTTGCTATGGCTTCAATATTTGCCCTTTACATTCACTCCTTGTATGCCTGCTAGGTGTCTTTCGTGCAATGTGTTGCTATGGCTTTCCTATTTTCCATTTACATTCACAGCTTGTAATGCTTGCTATATCTGTTTGGGCAGCAATTCCCTATGTGTTTGTTGTGGTAGGGTGTTACTGCATGCAGTGTGGTCTGGCCATGGTGTGGGCCTTGACACTTACAAGGGTATTTGATCATGCTGCTGAGCAGGCCTCAGATACTCTCAGGTGCATCTTTTATCAGCCTCATGGAATGGTATATATTAGTGGGATACTCCAATGAAATATTCTGATATTCTGCAGTTGTGACTGTGGGTTATTTCGAGCATATGTATTACTACACCATTTGTGACGTGCAAGTGGTGCATACTTTCAGTAATTCATAGTTACCATTGCATGTGTAGTAACACCTTTCTGCCTACTGTTAGTACATTTCACAGGGTGTCAGTGGGGCACAGTTGACATTTGTTTTCACATCAGGGACATCCCTGTAACTCAGTCACAGTTGCTATGTCTGGGCTCTTAACTATTCAACTATGGCAGTGTTTATCCTGCTCTGAGTATGTGTGTGGCTTGCCAGATGCTACTATGATATTATTACCTATTAGCTACCAACTAGCATGGCTGTTTCTCTTCACACAGTACTATTTTACAAATCCACTAGATTTGACAGTAAATATACATGACATGCTTTGTGTACTAGACATGCTATATTCCCTTTACATTAATGCCTACTATTTCATGATATATTTCTTTCAGCACAATGTTCTTGTATAGCAGTCATGGCTTAGTGATAAGTCATGCAGACTAGTGTTTCCAAGGTCCTGGGTTCGAGACTGACAGAGGTATTTTATTTTGCTGCTGAGAAAACTACAGGCCTTGTCATTCAGAGTGACTAAGGCACTTTTAAGCAGTTGTAAGCGGGTTAGCACTGGTTTGAGCGGAGGTCACACATGCGCACCGCCGCTTAGCTAAGCGCACAGAAGCGCACTCCCGCTTACTACTGCTTAGAAGTGCTTACTTTCGCGCACACCTGCACTATTTTCTTTTAAGGAAAAGAAAATGGGGAGATAGGAAAGTGGTGAAAAAGGGGGCACAAAGAAGATAGAACAGTAGGAAAACAAGCTCGGGTTTTGCAGGAGGGATGTAGGAAAGGCCCATAGCTGCCCATTTCTTCATCAGCAACAGCTGTGCATATGTTTGTAATTTGGTGTGAAATTTGAAACCTTCCACCCCTGAGAGAGGTGTGAGGACAACAATATTTGTTGTACAGCCAATTGTAATTGTCAGTTTACATGTCCAGCAGACATGTGTGCAAAATGGGCAGCTATGTATGGGGCGTAATATTTTTGTGGGTACAGAGTGCCCTTTTTTTTTCAGGTGAGAGTGGTATGTCAGGTACAGGAAGGCAGTATAGTCGGTATAGCTGGGGAGGTAGGTAGGGGAGGTTAACAGACAAGACAAACAAGATGCATACAGGGGTGGTGTATGACACATGTGGGGGGATACACAATTGACGAGGATGGATGTTTGGATATCTCGAGCCCATGAGCCCACAGATGGCAACAGTGGGACTGAGATCTCCACCCATGGGCAGTTGCCACTGTGCCTTCACTGCCCAGGATGGGGCTGCACTGGGGGCTGTGTAGGACGGGCAGCAGGCACGCCTGTGAGTTGTGCCACATGTGCCACAGCGTGCCTGATCTCCCTACGCACCACAGTCCGGACACTATGGAGGGTGAGTGGAAGTTCTCCTCCGGCCACGCTTGCAGAGGGGGGACGAGCCCCATCCCTTGCAGCGCTTCCACCCGCAGGTGGCACAGGGCCACTGGAGAAGGGTCCGGCCTGGGCACTACTGCCAGGTGCACTCGCCAGCTGAGGTGGGAAAGGTGGGTCCACTGGAACCCACCTTCCCTGTCGTCCTATGTTTTGCATTATTTAATGACAGTTTGGGTTAGTAATGTACAATACCATTCACAATTAGTTATAACAGCATGCATTAATATTCCCATTAACAAAACACCCATAAATTCAAGCCATTGAACAGCAAGCATAACACATGCATAATTTGAACAACAATACACAATCCAACAACATGCAGGGTTGATTGATGGCAACAGGCCATCAGGTTTGGATGTATGAACAGGGCACATACATCAACATACATGCAAATATGTATGAACCAACAGGACAAATGTCCAGGGGAGTTAATTCTGAATACACATACCCATTTCATGTGGAATGGATTATTTGTGGTTATAGGGTAGGGTGAAGAAATATTTCATTAACAACTTCAAATACCTATACATATGCTGTACATTTCTACTAGCTGTAGATATATACACACTACAGGTCTGACTACAGTTTCCTATGTGTAAACGTATGCATGTTGGTGATAGGAATGTTACTGCTACATTAATATACATTTCATTTTTATTCATACACATTCATATCTGGCTCTGTTCAGCTACAGCATCCTGCTACATTTGCATTATATGGCTCTAGACAACTGTGGATGTTTGGTATTTCATACAACCATACTAACTGCATATTGCAAACTGACAGCAACATATCCAAATTGTGGGACACACATTCCAGCTTCAGTACTTTATTCCACACATTTTGCTGTTTGGTTGTGCCTGTCACATTCATTTCATTCTGTACTGACTGCAGTATACTTTATTCAGGAGTTATTACAACTTTATTGGTGGATTCATACCTCTTTCTCACACTCATTTGTTTTATTTTTACAATTCAGGATGGTACTTAATTCTAGGCTTTATTGACATGTTTTACTTGGTTATAACAATCCTTTTCAACAGTCTCACTTGAGTCATGTTTCAGAATTTAAACGGGATATATTTCACACGTGTTTTACTCAGCTTGTGTAGCTGTAATTTTCAGCCTGCTGCAGGTTATGTACTATTATATTACAGGTGCAACATCTTTATTTCAGACTTGTTTTATTTTTATTTTTTGGATTACAGGCTGCATCACACTTATGTAATCACACAGTACTTGCAGAATCTCTCTTACACTGTTATTTGCACTTTATATTAATAGGTGACTACACTGCACTCTTTTGCAAGCTTTCATACTTATATTTTTTAACAGTTACAGGGAGGGAATTACTAACCTGCCTGGTGTTGCAACCACACAAGCCTATCGGCATAGGCTCGACGATTCGCGGAACGGACACCTGCAGCTGCAATATAAATGAAGTAATATTGGAATACACATCTCCATAATATCAGCTAGGTTAACTTTCTACATAAATAATTACATGTAACTTACTCAGTAGTGGGGCGTTGGGCATTTGCCGGGCCTCCTGGATCCAACGGTTCAGTTGGTCCTGCTTCCATCTCTTCAGGTCCGCATGGTGATGACGGACCTGTTCACCAGTCTTTGGTATTCCTGTGGCACTGGTGAGATCATGTGCCAACCGGTCCCACGCCTCAGCCTTGTATGCTCCCCACGGACCTGGCCATGCATGAGTTGGGCCTCATAATCATGGATGAGGAGCCAAACCATATATTTGGACTCCTCAATGCCCCACGTCTGTGCTCGGAAGCAACTACCCTCTCCTACACCTGCCATCCTGACTGCAAATTGGTTCCAGAATCAGTTATGCTGTGTATTCCCACCTATGGGGCTTATATATACCATTTTTCCTGCACTTATCTGTGATTGGCCATTTTGGAAATGTATCAGCTTCACAAAACCTGCTTTGTCATGCTTCTCTTTCCATTCATTCCTATATATATGCTATTACTGCATTTCTAAGAGCAACTGTCATGGCTTAGTGGTTCAGTACTTTGACTATGGTGTATGGTATCCTGAGTTTGAGCCTGGCCATTGCTTTTTATATTTTATGACTGTCTACACAGGCTAGGAGGGGTGTCTGTGTAAAGGCAGTTTTGATACAACTTGCTCAACGTTGCCCGACGGTTAGCTTGTTGGCATGGTGCGTAGTTCCGCGCAAACGGGTTATGCTGGTTCATGCATCATTTGGCTGTCAGCATGCATATTACACTCAGCTCAGCTACGGGCACACAGTTTCAGCGTGTTAGAATGCTGCTCAACCCCGGGCACTCATTTTACACCTGTTAAACCACTGCTCACCTACGGGCAGATATACTCAGCTTGTTAGAGTGTAGCTCAGCTATAGGCACTTCTGACATTTGTTTTTGTTTTTATTATTACACATTTCTTCATAATACATGGCCCATTTCATTACATTTTACATAAAAATAATTTTATACATGTACATATATTTCAGGGAATTGTTTCGTGCTTATTTCACTAAAAATAAAAATTGATGTTGTGGGGGCTCGAACCATGACTGCCTCCTCTTCAGCCGAAGTCTCTACCGCTACGCTATTGCTTCTTGTCTTACTTTGCATATTTAGATCTTATATGCTTTTCCACTGACTGCTAACTGTGGCTAAGTGACAGGCACGCCCGCGCAAACGAGCACACTCACGGGCAAACATCTTTAAAACTTATGAAAAAATATATAACATGTTCATTTTTACATTTTATGTTTATAGTCTGTGGGGGCATGTGTTGTGTTGTGTTTATTGACATTAATGCAGGACTCTGTCGTGGGGGTTTACTTTTGGGACTGTTACTCTTCTGGGGCGTGTCCGTTTGCAGGGCTCACCCTACGGACACGCCCCTTACTTTCTTACACGGACCGTGTTAGCCTTGGGTGTGAGTCAGGATGCCCTCATGAATATTCATGGAATGCTGACGTCACACCGTTTAACTGCAGCCTCTGTGTAAGCCTTGTAACTCTTACACAGAGGCTTCGTGAATCCTGTCTATTATGTTTTTCAGTCATTTGAGTGTAGCAGTACTTACCACAATGGTCAAAAGTTGTATACCTTATGGCATTTTAATTCCTAGCTGGTGCAGAAATTAGAGGCATCTGAAAATGATTAGTATTAATTATGGCTTGATCATTGTTCACATTGGACTGAACAATATCAGAAGATCTTTCCCTATAAACATGCTACAGGATATTATTAGATTAGACCAGATAATTAAGGCTATAAACTCTTACTTGGCTGTTTCCTGTAGTTTGGAGTTTTATTCCTTCAGCCTCCATCTACCTCTTGCGTGACTCTAAGCAGGTCACTTAACCAGGCAATACTCTGGGATAATGAATGAGTTGGGCTAGCTAGGCTCCTCAGTGTGTTCTCTGACTGCATACCTGGTAACTCTTTTGAGTTATCAAACCTCTTCGCAAAAACGGAAAAAAAAAATTCAGCTTGGCAAAATCCTTCCATCACTTCATATGGCACACAGACATAATTGTAAACTGTTGGCATTCTATAAGTGGTGAAACAACATAGTGTCATAAGCAGAAAATTCAATTATTTCCCCATAGTGAGGCTTTCAGCCAAACAGAGTTCATTTCTGATATACTTCACCTCTGTACCCAGAAATGGAATAATCTACTTATTAAAATCCATACAACAGTGTCACATTTAGATTAGATCTCTCCAAATTCTAAGACAAAAAAATATATCAAAAATGAAGGTTCTGTAGCTAAATACCAAAAACTTCACTGATAACATTGATGAATTTTAGAAGTTTTTTACATATGCTTTCATGATGAGAATTTCCTCACATTACTGAAACATGGCTTAAGGATTCAAGATGGATCTCACAATTTCAAAGGCAAGCCTCCTTTCCTCATTGCAAATCTGGTGGAACAGGCAGCTGTGTTTTCATAATTCTAAATCAGCACATACAAGCCAGAAACCAAAAAAATAACTCAAGACTAAAAGTGTGCAGCTGTTAAGTAATATCATTGGCACTGAAATAAAATGTATTCGCAAGCAACTGTACTTTGCCTGTGTTTCCTATGGTGTTGGAAGACTTCCTCACTGAATCCCAGGATATAAAAAATCAATGTAAATAATGTTTTTTATTGTATTTTAACTACATAAACACTGACTGGGTAAACTATTCAAATCAAATAAATATGCCCAAATATTAATAAACTATGTCAATCAGAACAGTTTGGGACAAACAGGACAGAACCCAACTTTGAAGGGCAATATGTTAAACATCATACTAACAAACAAGACATTTTCTATTCCCCATCCCTTAGCATTTTCTTTGTATTTAATACAGGTAATGATACCATTGTGGTTAGCATGAAGGCAAAATGAAATGTGTTTGTAAATAATGGAAATTATGATGTAATAAATGTAATAATTATAAAATAGACTAGGGTATCACTGTCAGTGACTCAAGTAAGTCTTAACAGGATCCTGTCAGTGAGTTCTGTGATATTATTATTATTTTTTTTTATTAATACACAGTTACTGGTAGGGTACAAACAAACAGGTAAATTAAAAACAAGTTGGCATACAATATAAAAACCTGACTATTACCTAAGTGGTCTGAATATGATTAGCAGTTCAGATGTTAGATGCACCTGGCATGGTGGATGGGCATACGTGCCTTAGGGGAGAAGAGGTTGAGTCAGACACACTTTGCAGGAAGGGGTCAGGTCTGTGACCTGGTGGCGTCCATGCAGTCCAGCAAGCCACATATTGGTGCTAACTCTCATTATACTGGTGTGTCATAGCATTTACTTGTAAGAGGTGAATACATTGCAGGCTACCGGGATGAGGATAGGTCAACAGTACACATTTCCACCTTGCCAGGATGCCATTGAGAGGAAAAGTAATCCTCGTGCCTGCTTAAATGATGCTTCTCACAGATGGCTCACCTTACTAGATCTACAGATGGTCCTCATCATCATGGAACAAACAACATCAACTGTGATTGGGGTAGCTTGATGGTCAGTAGGCATATTCAATAAAACCCTTTTTGGTAGAATTACAATATTAATAAGATATATAAAAGATATATAAAATAAAAAGAACTACTATTTACCTTCTAAAAAGTAGCTCAGTCATGAAAAGTCTAGACTGAATAAAGTACAAGGACTTCCCTCTTTTTTCCTCAATTTGTCAAGGTCTAGTTATGATCACAGTTTGGCATCAAAGGCTGAAGACAATAATAAGATATTTTAATTAGGTAAGACAATTGCTTTAATTATGTGATGACACAGGAAAGGAATAATTTTAAATATAAGGTGCTGTCAATATGCAACAAAGTGATCAGCAAGCCACATGATACAGTGAATAACCTTGTAGAAAGGTTTGTGCTAATGTCACAATAAGCTACGAAATATGTCAGTGGTATGCAGACAAGGGGACATGTCACTTATATAATTACATGCATGATAACTGCTTCCACAGTAAAATTAAAGAAAAACATATTCATTGGAATCAGATAACACATGAGGTGGTTTCACTTGCAGAATCAAGGGAAACCTAACTAAACTTTTCAGTTATGTTAAATTAAAACATGACATGTTGTCATCTACCTGATCTGTGGCTACAGGCTGTGGAGCTACTGGCTGAGAAAGGGGGCTGATGTCACATAACATGCAAACAGTTTTAAAACCATCAGTCTATCACAGTTTTACACTCATCAGCCTAGAACAAAGGGTAACATCTATGCAAAATCACAGATAACCCAAATGATATGTGGCAGCCTACATTTGTCAGATATGGAACACTATGTTTTGTATGTGGGAGAGAGAGTTCATAAAGGTACAGTGATATGTACACCTTCATGTGCACCTTGTGGTAACCTTTTTTGAATTCTGAAGCAACCCCATCACAGTGCAGCATGGTGCTCCAGCACAAAGATGTGCAGCATCACTTAGGGCTGGCTCTGTGGGGCAGAGGCATATGCTAATTAGCTATGTGATCTCTCTCATGGAACTGCCTCAATGAAGGCATCTAGACACCATGCAATTCATGAAATCTCTCAGGCAACACACAGTGGTATTGAATAGCACTAAAGTCTGTGTTTATTCATCGCAGAACAAGTAAGTACTGGGGAGTTTGGTGATAAGGTAGTGTCAGAACATGTGTGGGTGAGTATATGAAAGGAGTGTTTGCATGTGTGTGTCTGCCAGGGAAGTAGCAGTAGGAGGGGTAGAAAGGTATGTGCATATGTGTGTGTGCAAATGGATGAAAGTGAGTGAGATCAAGTGTGCAGGGGTGTGTATGCATGTGTGTGTGTGTGTGTGTGTGTGTGTGTGTGTGTGTGTGTGTGTGTGTGTGTGTGTGTGTGTGTGTGTGTGTTTGATGTGCATGTGTATGTATGAGGTAAATGGAATGGGTGTCATACCATCATGTACTCCTAGACTAATGAGCAATAGTCCACAACACTGTGGGGGAAACCACTTGTCACAAGAGAGTAATTTGAAGTCTTGTGCCTTAATGACACTTCAGCTATTATGAGTATACTATGCAGTTGCAGCTGTTAACTACTGTGACTTGCAGATCAACAATGCTCTGCACACCATGGCAATTAACTACAATAAGATATACAAGTTAGATGAGAAAGAAAGCTTTCCTCATCATGGCTAACATGTCCCTGAATGACCAAATCATACTTTGTGGGAGCAGGGTCTTCTTAGAGGGGAACTGCATGTCTCATGTTAGGCCCATTAATGAATCACCAGGACTGCTTTTTAGAAATTTTTTGAAAATCAAATCTGTAAACCCATGAGTCATGCTTCAGGCAATACTAGTCTGATATTACAAAGCAAATATACTTTTTATGGAAGGTGCTAGGAGAACTCCAAATAGCAAAAGCACTGGTAATATTTTGCAAGAGTCTGTCTGAGGGATTTATGGAAAGACACAGACTGAAAACGTGCAGCATGAGTAGTTTTCTAAACAGCTCCATATGCACAATATAATCATATAGTAGACATTTTATTGTAGCTGTTTATTTATTTGTTTATTTTTGCAGGACATATCATCTAGCTTTACTTGTTTTGTCAGGGTAGAGGAATGGATGGCTGCAGTAATAGTTCTAAAGAATTTTTGGTGTCTTGGGGTGCCAAAAAATTACAAATGCATACCTATATTAAAATTGTGTTAATAGACAATGCTTCAGAAAAGACACTTGTAAATTATTGGGTTGCTTTGTTCAGTTATCATTTTGATTGCTCTTATCATTTGTTGATTAGGACGGACCATCTAGCTCTATACTAGACATGCAGTATAAAACCCGCTGAGCATGCAAATCATAATTTGTAAGCAGAACATTTTCTCTACCATTTTTATTTATTTCATAAATAAATCAGAATTAAATGGCAAAGTACCATTTGTAATTATTACACACTGAGTACTAAAATGGTAACCATTTGAAAATCACAGAAGAAATTTTGCCAAGTCCTAAGATATGCAGACCAAACAACTGAAAATCAACACTTACATATAATAAGTCTAAGATTGACATTTCTCTGAATATTTCCTTTTTTCCAACATATGGTGATCTTGATGTTTGTGTATATAGATGTGGGGATTGTAGGGACTTGCCTTCCCACATAAGGTTGGTGCACAGTGCCGGAAAAAAAAAACAAGTTTAAAGGAGAAGAGCGATGCTCAATATTTACTCTTCTCTTGCATTTTCAGTCTTTTTTCAGAATCTCAGAATTTGGAAAAGTGACTCTTGAGATTTCAGTAGGGAGCACATTAAAACAATATACACTCTCTCTCACAAATAATAATAAATCATACAAGAAATAAGATATACTAATAAGGAACATATTAAGACAAAGTATTATGTATAAAACATATACTTATTCTCCAGTAGCCTCCCTTTTTACAGACAGGTCATGTGTCACTGCCTCCTTGCAGAAAGCAACCCTTACAGAGATTAAAAGCTGTAAACTCTTATTTTTTTCCTGTGGCACCTACACAATTTCTAATAAAGTCACTATCTTCTACTTTACTTTCTACTCATTCATCTATGTGATAATTCTCCTTTCTCTGTTCTTCCATTATGTTAGATTAATTCCCATAATTTCTGTTGCTATAGATAGTAATAGATCATATTAAGATTTACTTTTGAACCTAAAGTTATTAAAACTGTATCATCATATTACCTTCTTTCCTGTGAGCACTGTAAATAGCTTAAGTGTGCACCATATACAAGTTGTCCCTCTTGTGAGGATAATCAGAGTATCACTTTAATATGCCAGATAGCACTTAGCAGTATTGTTTTGTTTCTATCAGTAACATGTCTATAACTACTCTCTTTCCTTGATCTTCATTTCATACCATTCATCTTTCATCTACCCTTTAATCCATCTTCCCAGCTATCACTTCAAAAATTCAGTGCCTTTTTCTTCCATGTCTATAAACTCAAAATGCAGAACTCTACCCTGCCTCTATTCTGTCAGATTTTTGTTATCTTTCTTAACCTATCCCTGCAGAAAGTTATAATCCTAGCCATTCCTCAAAGGACCATGTAGTAAAGTTCAGTTATATTCCAAATAAGAACAATAAAGCCTTTTCCACTCTGTTTTATACAGTTCATTCTGTGCTTTGTCAGTCTCTTCTCTTATCCGTTTAACTGATTTACAACCATACCGCATTGTCATTTTTAGTTTCAGTCTGACATTTCCAACGTTTACCCCCATTTCAGCATGCCTCTGTTTTCCTTCTACATGGAGATTTATACAATCTGTGAAGAATACATGTATATATGTGTAGAACTGGTCCATCTTCCTTCAGGCTGCACAGAATACTCTAATCCTCACCAACAATTCTCAGTAGACCAACAGTTACCCTTGCTAACCATTTCCTCCACTCTTCCCTTTGTCATTCATGAAGGTTATTCCTTGTTAGCCATTAGAGCATACCATCCTATATCTTCCCAATACCATCTTCTCCTCCAGGTTCTCAGTTCTACTGCACCCCCTATCCATCTCTTCATTTCTGTGCCCATTTCAGTTTCTGCAACTCTTCTCTCAGATTTTAAAGTCTTTTAACCAATTTTGCCTCCTTCTCCTTCTTAGTGATCTTGTATATATATTCTCCCTCATTCTGTGTGCCATTTTAATGACCAGGGCCAATATTCTAAAATCAGGCATTTCCCAACCCAGCTTTCCTTTTACCAGCCCCTATGTTTCTCTGTTTATTCTGCCTCTCCATGGATTTCCATACAAGTCTGTTACATATTCTTTGTATCCAGCCCACCAAACTGTCATATGGATGCAGCCATATATTGCAATCAACTACATCAAAATATGGAGAGTTGATACCATAAAGACTCAGTCTTTCCTCCTATGATATTTCTCATTCCTCTTTCTCATATTTCCACTAACTATTTATTGAACTGTTGAACCTGCAATCCTAAATACTTACTGCCCTCTGATATTGACAACCTTACCTCTTTTTATTCACAGTATTTATTCTTATAACCACTAATTTCTTCAGGGAAAATGTGATACCTGATTCTACCACAAACATTTAAATAACTATAGAATAGCTGGTTGAGTTTCATCAACATTTTCTAATAAACAACATGTAATAATCAGCAACTAGATTTATACTGATCTTATAAGTGCTACTTGAAATTAAAAATTGTTCAAATAAAAAAGTAGATTTAAAAATAGGTACAGTTATGAGGTCTTCCCTCCCTAGCCCCACACATTCCAAATTCATTGTTTCTAATACCTAGACAGTCATCGTTATTTTCATTTTATGGGAAACGTGCAAAGCTTTTTATTCCCTTTACCACCTGCTTTTTCCTAACATGTTCTCCATTATTTTAGACATTAACTCCAAATTCACCATATCAAAGGCACTTTTATGTCCATAAAGAACTATAATGTTTGAGATAGATGAATTTTCTGGCCAGCACATAAAAATGGGAGGCAAAGCAGACTCATATGCCATCAAAGACACTGATGTCCCTGATGACTGTGTCAGATTTAATTGGAAAATTATATGGTCAGTTAATGGGGTCTACTTTAGAACAACAAAATGCCACTTACCCAAAACCCATATCACTGAGACTAAAACATCGACAGTAACAACACACCAATGTCCCCGAACACTGACTATCCACTCCAGTTAAGTAACCTCTCGACCATTTGACAATAACACTTAAACAGAAGAAAAACAAACCCACCCATGTGAGGGTGACTCCACCCCCCCCCCACACACACACAAACACATCAAACTGAATATACCAAATTCGAGATCACACTACCGTGGGGGTAAGGGGCAAAGTTCAACAGGATGGCCAAGTGGTTAATAACCTGGAGTGGTTAGTCAGTATTCCGGGACATCAGTGTGTTGGTGCTGTCAATGTTTTCATCTCAGTGATATGGGTTTCGGGTTAGTGTCATTTCATTGTTCTAAAGTAGAACCAGCTAATGTTATGATAGATTTACCAAAGGAAACTATACTGCATTTCTTGGCATTGAGAATAACCTTGTGATTAACACATCAAGCACTTGGTTTATATAATGGCATTGGTCAAAAATTACAAATGTCTTCTAGATTACCCTTATCTTTTTATAGAACTATCATAGTACCATCAGTAACTTTTGCCAGCATATTCTTAATTTCTCTTCTATCATTTCAGACTGTAGACACAAATTCTACAATTTCTATCCCTACTTTTTTATATATAAAAGTCATTTAGATACCCATTAGGACTACCTGAATTGCATGAATATGAGTCTTTAATTTCTCCCATCCTAATAATTTTATGTTGAAAAAGTTGACCCTTTTTTATCAACCGTTTTATGCATCAAATATTTTTTTTTCCATCTCTGACTTTTTAGGTTTTATATTAGCATTTTTATTTACTTTTGCTTTCTCCTTCTTCCTATCAAATTTAGTGTCATTTTGTTCTCCTTAACCTCCTTCAATGCATATTTTAAATCTATCACTCTGCTGTCTTTCCTTATTTGCAATATTACTTATATTACTTATACCTCTATGTCATTTCAGTGTTGTTTTTTTTTTCCATCTGTGATATCCTCTCTTGCTTTATGCTTTATCTTTCTTTTTTCTTTTATTGCAAATACCAATATCCTATCTCAGTATATATTTTAAGTCCATGACAGTCCTGTATTCCATCTACCTCTGTTCCAGTGATTCTTCTTCACCATCTGTTTTGCCATGTTCCTAATCTATCTGATCTCCATTATATCCATCAATTCCATAAATTCCATCTCCATCCTTATTTCAGTAGACTGTCCTGTAAGTCTATTATCCCCATGTCATAATCTGATATAGCCTTGTTTAGAATAGAATTTCTAGTTAACTTGTCTCCCTTCACCTAAAAATGTATTTAACCAACTTTGTTGTCTATGTTCATTTCTCAAAAAAAAGTCCATCTGGACTATTTATTCCTGTTTCCTTGTACAGGTCCTTTAAGTTCTCTCCATTATTGCCTTTAATTCCTTTTGACATTTGCTGTGAAATTCTATTTTCTTAAATAAGTGATGCAATTCAGCTTGCAACTGACCATTATAATCCCCTCTTAAAATACTTCTGCCTCCTTCTCTTCTCAGCTTTAAAATTTCCTTTAAACACCTTTTTTTCTTTAAACCCATTGTTTAATGATGACGAAACCCCTCCTGAACAACTAGCCTATTTGTTCCCTATCACCATGACACAGGACAACTAGGAGCTGTTTACATTTTAGACAGGCATCAAGCGTGGATCACATTGTTCTTGTTTGTTTATTTATTTATTTACTTACAGAGGCTTAACTTGTGCATATTTGGTTAGGCACTGGAAAGAGGTGTGCAATGGGCTATTCATGGAGAACATCCATCATTTCTGCAAGGGATATTTCTTAAAGGTAGCCCTGTCTTTACTCTCAGAGCATGTGCAATGGTCTCTCTCTGACCTTTCTGGTCTCCAGGAAGGAAAGTGCCCTACTAGTGTGTCCACAGCATACATAATACGACCCCCTTGGAAAGTTGAGTAGATCACGTCTCTTAACTCCTTCCCCTTTCTGCTTGGCTGGTCAGAGCTGGAGCCTGTAATCAAATCACTGTCAACTGCTTCACAGGCAGGATCTTTTAAGCAATCTTGAATAATAGCCTCATTATCTACAAGAGTGTCATACTGCAATGATATTACTAGAACTTTTCTTATTCATCTTATTTCCCATTCATCCTATTAATTTTTGTGCAATGTTTTGGCTTTGCATCTAAATTCTCTTGAAATTAATATTACAACTTCCCTCCCATTTTCTATGCACCTTACACTGGATATATCCACCAATACACCACTTCATAATTTTGTTTCTTTTTTTCATTTCACCTAACACTTTTGCTTACATGACATAAAATCAGTCGTGCATGTGACTCTATCAGCAGTCAAGAACACAGAAAGTAAAAAAGTTAAGAGTATGTAGTTCAGAAGAGTGTAATGTTTATATTTTTCATTTGCACACCTGCATTCTTTTCTTACATTTAGGAACTATAATGATGACTTCATCTATACTTCATACATATGAATACTTCATCTATTTAGACAAGAAGTTCCATTTGGACCCATCTGCTGACCAGGATGCCCATATTGTTTTCAAGTACAGTTCTTTTTTTTCTGGCATCTGCTGATGTTCTTCATATTCATCAGTGCTGCAGTACCCTAAACTACATGGCTTATGTCCTGCATAGAGTATAACAACTGGTCAAGCTTCAGGGCAGCATCTATGCACCCAGACTGTTAGTTAGCTTGAGATCAGCTGATTAAAAGAGACATTTTGGGCACCATGGCCCTCAGAGCTTTCCTGCTGCCAAAGAGAGATCTCCTCTGCAGGCTTTCTAGGATCAGCATTTGGCTCATGCTACTCTGTTGCTGGAAGTTATTTACCTTTTGGGGGAAAAAAAAACATCCAAATATTATTTTAACATTTAAATTTACTTTTCTGATTAGGATATTATGTTTTAAGCTAGGGCTAGCAAGCAGTATCTGTTTTTATTGATTGTCTCACAACGTTGGTGTACTTTTAAAATGGAGCAAACATTTTAAACATTCGAAAACCATTTATTTGGAGAAACTGTTGAAATACTTTTTTTGAGGTTGGCAAAGTTTATTAGTTTTTTACTTTTTTTGGGGGGTTGACTTTATACAACTTCTGAGATTTTACCTGCTTGCGCTGCTTAGCTTCCCCAGGGAAAAAAAGCATCATTTTCAACTTGACCATGGAAAAAAAAACTTCTGTCCGTCCTTTTTCCAGCCACAAAAATCACAGCAAGCTAGCAATTTTTCTCAGCCACAGGTGGGTTACTCTGCTGTGGCCAAAGCTGGTTCATCAGACTATTCATCATTTTCCTTGGATCTCTCTGGTGTTGCACATACAGTCCTATGGACCAGGGGTTAGCCATGTCCTCTGTGACATTTGGCATCCCCTCAAGTAGAAAGGGGCCGCCACATTTGTCAGTGTTGGAAGAATGGGCAGGGAAAGTGCCCTTTCATAAACAGGATGTTGTGCCTATCCCTGGGGACAATGTTGCTGCCATTAATAATCCAGTTTGTCCAAAGTATACTGTCAAAGAGAAACAGTAAAATAAACATATATCTTTTCTTGTTCCACTTTCACTGGACCTAATCCATTTATTAATTCAGTTTTGGGATCTTGTGCAAGCTATTGACCCTTCTTATCAAGTGGCTTCTGGTGAAAGAAAAAGGAATCCCTCTTTACCTAGAGAGATGAGAAATGTGGTAAGATAGATGTATTTTTTCTTTTCAGATTTCTGATTCAGATTCTGAAGACAGCATGTTATCTGAATATCTCTGTCAGGAATTCACTTTTTCTGAGTCTATTTACAAAATGTGCCAGTGTTTTCAGCAAGAGAGCACTGACGTTTTTCAGGCCCTCCAATTATACTATGAATTATTGCAAGTAGAATTCACAGAACATCCTCTATCCCCCAGTAGTGTCAGTAGTGGAAGATCCCCTGGATTCCATAAACTCAGTCCAGGAATAGTGCTATTCCTGCATAGGGTGGTTCATGTCTATGTAGCCACAGCAGTGTGCTTTGCATATTCATGAAGGGGCACTGCTGTTAAGGCTAAATGGACACGAAGCATGAACAAATGCAGGGGGCATGTTTAATTAGTCCACGGATTACAAACATGCCCCCTGCAATCAAAAAGTGCTGTACGGCACTTTCTAAACCTAATGCGGCACAACATTAGAGAATTTTTCTAATATTAACCCAGTATTTTAGTCTCAGTGATGTGGGTTTTGTGTAAGTGGCATTTTGTTGTTCTAAAGTAGACCCCATTAACTGACCATATAATTTTCCAATTAAATCTGACACAGTCATCAGGGACATCAGTGTCTTTGATGGCATATGATTCTGCTTTGCCGCCCATTTTTATGTGCTGACCAGAAAATGCATCTATCTCAAACATTATAGTTCTTTATGGACATAAATGTGTATTTCTATGTCTGCAGACACTGAGGTACATACTGGAGCAGGCAAGCAATGCAGGGTATGTGTGACAGGTTTTGTGACACACCACCTGCATTGTAAAAGTGCTGCATGACACCTCGCAACATGCTAAAGCAGGAAATGTGGACAAAGGTACAAATAATGGGGGGACAAAGCCCTAAAAAGGGACCCTTCTTAAATATTGCCCTCACTAACTTATAAAGTAGATAGAAAACAGGTCATGCATTAGCATGAATTTCCGAAGGATAGAAGTCTGAAAGTCAAATGTATGCCATTTTTCCCTGACAGCAGTCCATGTAGACAAAGGCACAAATAAAGGGGGGACAAATCACTAAAAAGGGACAGTACATACATATTGCCCTCACAAACTTAGAAAGCTGATAGAAAACAGGTCATGCATTAGCATGACTTTCCAAAAGTTAGAAGTCTAAAAGTGAAATGTATGCCATTATGTCCTGACTGCAGTCCTCAGTGACTTGTCAGAAAACCACTATACTCAATATATAACCTAATAATATAATAATAATATAATAAATCTTTCTTTTTTACATGCTAAGGAATATTTAAGTGTAGCTAAGTGGGTGTGCATGTTATGGCTCTCTGCGTAGGATTGCTTAAACATCCCCTAGGAGATAAATACAAATATACTGAGATAGTGTAGTGGTTAGAGTCCTGCCTTCACATGAAGGCATTTATGGTTCAACGGAAATTTATTTTTATATCAGAAAGCAGTGTTAAAATTATTTTTTTAAACTTAAATTATTTAGTAACTGTTTTTTGTCAACCAGGGTAGTGTAGCTGGTGTAAAATGAAGTGTGAGTGCATATAACATGTGATATCACCCATGTATACACAAGTGTACCATTCAGTATAGTCACACTCCTTGCTAATGTAATGAAAGCACATAGAGGGATGTCATGTAAAGTAAATCATATACACCTACTAAATGAAGCCATTATCCTGATTTTTTTTTTAAATGAAAAGTGAGCAATGGTCAGCAATGTCCAGCTATGCTTACCAGATTTAAGCATCATTCACACGTGATTGCTAAGCAGCAGGTAGCTCAGCTAAGTGGATTTGTGCACTGTTAACCAGTGCTCAGCAATTACCCCTTTAAGCATTGTTCAGCCCAGCTTAGCGGGGTTGCATGTTGCTAAGCTGTGCTCAGCATTTTCGAAATGGTCCAATGACAGAAAAGTGTGGGAATGTGGCCTTATTTAAACCATGCAGGTGGGAATACAGCCATAACCTGTTTAGTTTGATCTCTGCAAGAACATGTCTGGTGTTGGAGAGGGAGCGCACTTTCAGGTGCAGCCATGAAGCATTCAGGAGTCCAGGGTCATGGCTGGTTGTTTTGTCAAAAACCATGCTGAGAGACTGCTGCAGGGCTAGTACCAAAGCTGACAATACAAAATGGAGGGCTGGAACCATTTCACACGTGATCTCACTAGTGCTACTGGCATCTCCTGGACTGGTGAGCAGGTACGGCACCACTATGCTGACCTAAAGCAAAGGAAGGGTTGCTCTTGGCCCAGTGGATCCAAAATGCATGGGCACAGAATGGTCCAGTAGTGAGTAAGTATCACTATCGAAGTAGTTTGTAGCGAATACTAGCCTGAGACCATGATAGACAGGTATGCATAATGTTTGTTCCTCTCCTTTACAGCTGCAGCAGAGAAGGCTATGAACATAGAAGCCCATGGTGACAGACTGCTGAGGCTGCGCTGACAGGCTGGTGAGTACAAATCTATTTTGCAGTATATTGTTCAAATAACTAAGAAGGAGTACATTGTTTACTGCTAGTAGGTATACTGTTACTGTGTGAACTGAATAAATAAAAAAGTTTGACTGACTAATATTGATGTGACATAAAAATCCTGACAAAAAACTATTGTGTTTATTCTGGTATGTTGCTGTAGACATAATAGAATGTATAGAGGTTCTTCACAGCAAATGTGGCTTTGGCAGCATACATTAACTAAGCTTCTTCTGTGAACCATCTGTAATTAAAAACTGTAGATGATGGAGCTGTAAAACAAGATATAACTGAAATGTGAAATATATACTGCATTAAGCCCTGAACCCTGAATAGTAATATGGAATGTTTCAAAGTGTGTTCTGTCCAGCATTGCCTTGTGTTAACCTTTGCTTTCCAGGTTGAAATAATCCAAATGATTAATGCACATTACAATAACTATCTGTCATGCATGTATCACAGGATTACAAGTTCAGACTGTATAACCAAGAGACTATTAGACAGAAACCAGTGAATCAAAATACAGCAGGTTCCCCAGTAGCTCAGTCTAATGAGAAATAGCTTAGTTGTTAGTTTTGCACATCCAGACACAGTTTGAATCCAGGGAGTGGCAATAATGTGTGCATATCTACACATGAGGAATCAGGAATAAATGTAAAAACAGTCAGGTAATGTTAAAAGATATTTTATCCACAAGATGTACAGATAAGAAAATGTTGGTAGTAGCTGTATGCAGGGTATACTAATAAACTGTGTACAACTGTTCAACTGTCCCACCACATGCCTGCAAATCACAGCAAGATAGGTGCATACAACATGTACTCTTCCAGATACATGTCTCTCAAGTGTCATGCTGTCATGGCTACTGGTCAATGCTGCCAATAACCCTGGACACAGATAGGAAACCAGTTGAAGTATGCCAGTAGCACAGTCACATAACAGCACTCAGGGTACCCCTC
>NC_056726.1:1871686798-1871736798 GCF_019279795.1 Protopterus annectens | reverse complement strand
TGAATGTCATTATTTACTGATGTCAATGCTCACACTATCTTAGTGATTTCTCAGAAACCCACAACTGTTGTGGCCAACAGAAAAAACATATAAGCCACACACCAGGACAGTGTCTAAACATCTGGACAGTAGAGAAATATGACTGCAATAATCAAACAGAATGGAAAAACCCGTGACAGACACCAAACATGTCACCCCGGCACCTTCTGAACCACAGTAAGAACAACACGACACTAACCCAAATCATCTCTGGGCAATTACCCATGTGTGTCCAAATATATCATGCACTAAAGGCATGGAACTATAGGGAAAAGCAGATAGTGGTGCATAAATGTCCATCCACTATAGGGAAAATCAGATAGTGGTGCATAAATGTCCACCCACAACCATTTGCACTACAGTCACAGCAACATAGTACCCCAAATGAACTCTATAGTAGAATGACTGTTTGAACAAACATATCCTGATTCCCAGTCACACAATACACTAAGAGATACTGGCCCATCTCACAGTGTACTGGAAATCCTGAGGTATTAAAGGACCTTTCTCAGTCTGCCCCTACAAACATACACACTTGATAGACCACCAGCAGCTGTAGCAGCATGCACAGTCAGATAGAAAAAGGATCTGTGACACACATCTGCTATTCTCCCTAACCAGCCAAAAACAATCTACACTCAACACTGCTACACAATCTTAGCAGTGACTTCACAATGGGCAGACATACATAACTCTCATATGTACATATTTTCACAGAATGTCCATGGTGTGAGACCATATTCATGGCCAATGCCACATACCACTCCCAGGAGTCTGTTAAGTCAATGGGATGATACCTTGAGTGCAGTCAATAAATAATGATATCTTATACCTCTGACCCTCTTACTGCAAGACATCTGGACAAAGCATGACATACTTGGGGGACAGGGGACTGGAAAAAGGGACATATCTCACATAATGCTGTTACAAATTGAAACAGTTGACAACGTCATAGGCTTTGTTGTAACATAACATCCCTGAGGGATATGATGTCTGAAACACCAATGGATGTCAACAGTTACAGACCACAATCCTCACATTATCCTACTGCTTCCACAAAAACAGACGTTGTCTGAGGAACAAACCAAACATAACAGGTGAACCCCTGGGCAGTCTGTGGACATATTTATTTTATTTATTTATTTATTGTCATTTGTTAACCAGGTTAGTCCAACTGGGATTTTGGTCCATTTTCAGTGGAGACCCGAGGAGAAAAGCTCCAGAAAATTGCATAATGGTACATTGATTGCATGAAGAAGTATAGTACTAACATATTTGAAGGATTTACAAAGCTGTTAATAATAACAAAGTTGAGTACAAACAATAACAAAGTTGAGTACAGAAAAGAACAATTAGAAAGATGTTACTACATAAAATACATACATAAAGTTCTATCATCAATTTTTTTTTTTTTTTTTTTTTTAGCGAATGGTGTGTGGAAAAGTGTGAGGTGGGTTCATGACAGGAGCAAGTCTTGGAGTTAAGTAGAAAAGTTTTTAGTTCATTTTTAAACTGGTTGTAGTGGGTAATGGACCGTAGGCTAAGGGGGAGTTTGTTCCAGGCAATGGTGACAGTATGTTTATAGAGTATTTTTCCAATAGATCTGTTTGGTTGATATATGTCAGTAGCTGTTGGTTTGATGTATGGAGGTTCCAGATTGAGTATAGGGGAAGACTAAGGGTGAGAGAGATGGACAGAAAGAGGGTTTGTAGATAATAGAGTGTAGTATTTGAACATGAGATAGAAAAAGTTGTTGGGGGAGTTCTAGGCATTGTAGAGAGTTTAATGCAATACAATGGTGTGTATTGTATGGTGAGTTGGTGATGAATCTAGCTATTTTGTGACAGGTTTGTTGGAGTTTATTCAGGGTGGTAACTTGTATGTTAGTGAGAATAGGGGCAGCGTAAAGGAGGGAGGGGAGGAGTAGTGCCTGTCCAAGTGTCGGTCTAGCCTCTGGGGTGAGAAATATTTTGTTTCGATAAAGCAGACCTAGTTTTTGATGTGTTTTCTTTATGCATTAGAGTAAGTGGAGATTGAACTGAACTTTGTCATCTATTATGACCCCAAGTAGTCTTGTATGGGTATCAGGTTGAATAGTTGTGTTGTTCGAGGATTTGATGAAAAATGATGATTTATGATGACAAGAGATCAGGGAAGGAAGAGCAGGAGCTTAGTCTTTTTGGGGTTTAGAATCAATTGGTTGTCAGATAGCCATTGCTCAGTGGAAAGGAAAGCTTGTTGGGTGAGGTATGGAGCTTGGAAATGTTGTTGGAGATAGATATGTGTGGAGTCATCAGCATATTGTATGAGGGAAGACTCTTTGCAGGAGGTAGACAGGTCATTGGTGAATATATTAAACAGAAGGGGACCTAAGATGGAGCCTTGGGGTACACCAGTGGGGTTAGGAAGGAAGGGGGAGATGGATGAGAGCTATCTGATGGATTGTTGCCTTCTGGTTAGGTAGCTGGTGAACCATGCTTGGGATGATGTGGATAGGTGTAGGTTTGAGAGTTTGGATAGTGGTAAAGGATGAGAAACAGTATCAAAAGCTTTTGAGAGGTCGAGGAAGAGACAAGGGACAAGTTTATTGTTATCCATTGCCTCTGCAATAGTGTGAGTGAAGGAAAGGAGGGCAGTGATAGTACTGTGGTTGGGACGAAATCCATGTTGGGTGAGGGTGAGTAGGTTGTGTTTGATGAGGTGGTTAAGAAGCTGTGTGTGAAAACATTTTTCTAGTATCTTAGAGAGGGGGGTAGAATGGCAATAGGTCGGTAGTTTGTGAGGTTAGTTAAGTTCCCTCCTTTATGTAATGGTACAGTGAAGGAGGATTTCCACAAAGTAGGAACAGTTGATTCAAGAATATTTGTTTATTAGTACAGAGACAGGTAGGCAATAGAGTCAGCAGCAAGTTTAAGGAAGGTAGGTGGCAATTTGTCTGAGAAGCAGAACAGGGTTTGGGTTTAAGAAGTAAAGATTTAATATAAGAGGTAGAAATGGGATGAAAGGAGAAGTGAGTTGAGGTTTGCGTGTTGGGTGCTGTAGGTTGTGAAGTTAAGTTTGGCTTAGTGGGTATGAGATTCTGGATGGTATCAATAAAATGTTTGTTTAGGAAGGTAACGGTTTCTTCAGGAGATGAGTCTGGGTAGGGGAGGGGTTAGAAGGTTTCTATGAGTAGAGGATTTTGTTCAGGGTAGACCAGTATTTACGAGGGTTAGATGAGGTGCTTAGCTGTGCGGAGGTGTAGTAGGATTTTTTATCTAATGTAGTATGTTTTTTGGTTAGGTTTCTTAGTTGTCTATATTTGTGTAGGAGGGGAAGTTCTTTTGTTTTAGTCCAGTCTTTCCAAGCACTGCCCCGTTGTTTCATTAGTGACTTTGTTTCTTTAGATAGCCATGGAGTATAATTGAATTTAATGCTGATTTTCCTAGAAGGAGCTAGGGAGTCTAGAGTATTCAGAAATATGTTGTTAAATATACTTACAATGTCGTCTAGTGGAATTTGTTTTAGGATGGTCCAGTCTATACTAGAGAGAATAGAGTTGAAATAAGTGGAATTGAAATTGGATAGTTTCCGACAGTCTCTAGTTAGGTGTGGTTTTGGCACTGGAGAGTAGTATCTTAAGATAGAGGTAGGAAGATGGTCACTAAGGGAGTCAGGAAGGTTCTAGGATTATGGTAATGGTGGGGAGAGTTGGTAAGAATCCCGTCAATTGTAGTGCTTGATGATGACGTTTTGTGGAAGTGAGTAGGGGATGAGATAATTTGGTGGAAGTCATATAGGTGGACACTGAGTTGAGGTGAGTCAGTAATGAGTTTTGATCAGTCAATATTGAAATCACCTAGTATAAGGGTTTCATATGGTATGGTTTGGGAGAACCAGGATAGAATGTTTTCATGGATGGGTAGATTGTTACCTAGAGGAATATAGATGGAAGCAACAGCAAATTTCTTTTGAAGGTTCAAATGGCAGTTTAGTATTATAACTTCTTCTGGGTAGAAGTTAGGTATGGGTGAGGGGTAAGGTAAGATATCTAGGCTGTTGGAGTATAATATAGCTACTCCACCTCCCTTTTTATTAAGTCTGTCAGAGTGAAATATACTATAGCCAAGTGGAAGTATTTCACTGTCAGAGATATGTGGCTTTAGCCAAGTTTCTGGTAGGGAGAGAATGTGTGGGATAGTATGAGCTATCCAAGTGTGGAGGACACTGACTTTGTTTGTTAGGCTCTGAATATTTAGTGACAGAATAGTCAGGTTTTGTGGTGGGGCTAGGTTCAGTACATGCTGTTGTGGATGGGGAGGAATTTGTGTGGAGTTTGTGGAGGGGGTGGGTCTGGTAGGGGTCAGGTAGGTATGAGTGGGAGTTGGGCCTGGGTTGGGATGGATGTCTCTAGAGCAGAGTAGGTTTTTATCTAAGAAAAGAAATTATGGCAGTATGACATCAGGACAGATGAGAAGTATGTCAGAGACATATCATTCTCAGATGTCAAGTCAGACAGAAAATGCATGTTCAGATGAACCCTGTTAAACTAGCAACCCTCTATGTGTATAACAGCACTACTGACTTACAATCTGTACCCAATTCTGGAGCTGTTTTCCCCATGTTGCTGGGCTGTCTCACATGTCCTTTCCTGAGAGGTGTTCCCACCTACTGTCTGTGAAGCTGTAGCCCCCACTCCTCCATAATGTCCTCCACACAGGCAAGGCCCACATGAAGGCCATCATTAAAGTACTGTTCTGCTATAGCATTGGCAAATGGAAAGACAACCCAGCTGCTCTGGATGCAAGTAGCCAGTGGGAGACACTGATTGGCACACAGGCCATCAACTGCTCTTGAGCAGTACCTTCAAAATGGAAGCTGTTGCCTATGCAACACAGGTCTCAAACCAGCTACACAACGACAGACTGTGACTACACAGACCTAACCAATTACATTGTTGTGAGGTAACTTCTGAGCACTACAAAAGGTATGTCAGTCATGTAATCATGTAATGGAATGCAGAAGGGGGGATGCAATGATGTCAAATGGGACATTAAACACTAGACTGCAACAAGACCTGATGGACTCACATTCTGCTGTCCAGCACCTATGACCATTTCTGCTTGCCCTGCCTGCACTGACATGGAGCACATCTCTGGCCCCTGACTCACCCCTCCAAAGGTCAGCTCATCTAATACTACTAATGGAGTCTCTGTTGTCCAATGCTGAGTGCGTCACTGGTAGATCAGCTACCTGGGATGTTGTAATTAGTCATATGTCACATGTGAATACTACTCTGATACATATGCTTATCTTACAAATATAATAGATGTACATAGGGAATGTGCATACTACATGACAGGTGCAGATGTGTATGTTGAACTGTATGTGAAATACGGAGCCCATACCTGCCAACCATCCAGAGTGTTGCAGACTGACCACAAGTCTGCCACATATTCATAGTCAATGCCTCAGACAGTTGTGTACTGTCCGGCACATCACTGGTAACCCATTAAAGACTGCAGTCATAACAAATTAGCATACATTTCATTGACAGATGTCATATCATGCACAGTACAGCTGTGAATGTGACACCGTCTTTGCTGGTAAATAAGTGATTCAGCTAGATTCATAAACTGACACTATTTACTGGCCTTAGTTCACTAGTGATGTGTGCCTTTGTGCAGATGTCTTGCTCTAACAGGAGCTAGGTGTCTTACCATGACACCCATGTTAATGCAAGTGTACCTTGTCCTGTAGGATGCTGACATTTGTACAGTCACTGACACCTGCTGTCTATCTGTGGAGAGCACACCAACCTTGCCAGGTCACTCATCCCATCATACGTTTAGACCACAAATGCAGGCCCGCAAAGCTACAGGAGGTGGAGAATTGAACATTAGCATACACATACACACCTCCAGGCTGGCCAAACAGTGTGCCACATGGGTGACATCCCGAGTGCAGTTAACAGTTGACAAAATACCAACTCAAATCATAGCTAGCTACAGGCCTCCAGAAATTACTATGAACACCCACCACACTTATTGGGACCTGCTGGAATCTGTCAGGTTTCAGTCATCTACACTGGTCCTGGGTGACTTCAAATACCCAACCATAATGTGTCTTACCTATGCCACCTGAACATTAATGCACATTGATTCCTTGGCTTTGTCAATGGCAATGCAATGGATCAGCTGGTTAACACCCCTACAGAATGTGGGAATCTAATGTACCTGGTCCTAACCAACATGAGTAGCCACTGTAGCACTCCTACAGTGCCATCCCCCTTTGTAATATCTGCCCAAATATGCATCACTGCTCAGGTCACCATCTCCCCTGCACCCCAACCCCTCCCTTTAAGGTGTCAAACATAAAGAACTGTGCACAAATGATTATAAATCCCCTCAGAGCAGGTAGAGGTAGCTGTACAGCCAATGCCCCATTTATTGGAACTAGCAGCAGTGTCCAGGCCCACACCACAATACTATGTGGATATCCACATAGCTGCATAGACTCAGCAGTACCTGACAAGGCAACATTACCTCCTTCAAGATAGGGTAATGCCTGTGGTGAACAGCAGCAATACATAAATACCAAAAACTGGTCAGGGAGGCTGCCAGGAGACATACAGCAACACCAAATGAGTTGCAGGAATCTTTGGCAAGTGCTGGTTGTGTATTACATGTGACAACAAACTCCCATATTTTCCACATGTCTGGCCTATGGGGTAGGGTTGGAAGATGGTAACCTTTTCTCATACAGAACAACATCTAAGTCTGGCAAACTTCTCAAGAAAAATGCATCAGGTCTTCCAAAAGCATGTGGGAAATTGTGTTATGGTGTAATGAGACAGAGGTTGCACTTTTTTGCCACAATTCCAAAAGGTTTGTTTGGCACAATAATAACACTGCATCACCAAAGAACACCATCTCCATGGTAAAGCATGGTGATGGCAGGGTCCTGCTTTGGGTTTTCTGTTTATAAGCTGGAAGTGGGCCTTTATCCAAGGTGGAGGGGATTATGAGCATTTCCAAATGCCAGTCCCTTTTGCACCAAAATCTTCATGTGTCAGCTAGAAAGCTAAAGATGAAGAGGAATTACACCTTTCCACATGACAATGACCCAAACCAAACATCCAAATAAAAACAAAATTGCTTCACCAGAAGACAATCAACATTTTGAAATGGCCCAGCCACAGTCCACACCTACATCCAATAGAAAATCTGTGGGGTGCCCTGAAGAGGGCTGTGCACAAAAGATGCCCTCACAATCTGACAGAGTTGGAGGGCTTCTGCAAGAGTGTCTGAGCAAATATTGCTAAGTTGAGATATGCCATGCTGATAGACACATTCCTAAGAGGACTGACTGTTGTTATTAATCAAAAGGTGCTTTAACAAAGTATTAGTTTAAGGGTGTGCACACTTATGCAAACAGCCTATTGTACGTATTTCACTTTCTATGTTACCCCCTAACCAATGTGTTTGTTCTTCAATTGGATTGCAAGTCACATTAAAGGTGGGAAATGTCATTACATGATTTCTGTGGTCTCGTGTTTTATATCAGAAAAATGTGGCATGTTAACAGGGGTGTGTACACTTATTATATCCACTGTAAGCTTAGATGGTTGTTAGTGTAACTGGTTTTGTTTTAACATACATGTACTGCTGGTGTTGAAGTGTGAAACTCAAACCATGTCATTAATTAGTGGTGCCAGTCCTTAGATCATCCCAGTAATGTGTCAGACAAACACAGGATTTATGAAGAACAGACTAAAAATATGAGCCACACATCTAGACATTCAGTGAAACACTGTACAGTTGACAGGTATGTTCTGTAGGAGTTGGCACTGTGCTATACAGGTGAACAGCAATAATGTGTACATGGCTGCAGTGTGTGCTAGGTGAAGGCCCATCACCTACTAACACTACTCACATGTCCCAGAGGTTTATATTAATAGTAACATTAAGTGGAGAGGGCTGCACTGGATGATGTTGAGGGCCTGCCCAGAGTGTGCATGTTGTGGTCTTAGTGTGTCATGAATATCACCCGCTGGCTACTGTGATGTCTGTGTAATGCCTTTGTGCCACCTCACCTGTATGTGTCTGTGTGTCTGTCCATGTGTTCCATGTGTGTGTGTGTGTGTGTGTGTGTGTGTGTGTGTGTGTGTGTGTGTGTGTGTGTGTGTGTGTGTGTGTGTGTGTGTGTGTGTGTGTGTGTGTGTGTGTGTGTGGACCAGCAAACCTTATAGTACAGGTATTAATTTACATATGTTGTCTTCCCCTCACAGGTGGGCATGGTGGATCTGGTCCCTCCTGCTCAGAATCTGAAGTCAGTGTTTCTGCAGACTCTGACAATGATGGTGGTCATAGTGGTGCACAGGTGGGGTTGTCAGGGGCTGAATCTGTGCCATCAGTTGGCATCCCACAGTCATCCACAATTTCCCCGCACACAGTCACAATGTTGACACATACCCCATCCCTAGCAGCCACAGATAATAGACAGTTGGCAGGTGGTGGCATGGAACAGGTTAGTGTAGTAACTATGGCAAGTGTGAGTGTAGCCTCTAGCATAGCCAGAGTGCAGGCGAGGTCCGACACAGGTGGATGGACAGGGGTGCTCAAAGGAGGACTGCTGCCCATCAAGCCACTGTTACAAGTCTCACAGTAGGTGCCACCAGACATGTTTTGGGCTGTCCTGGAAGCACAGGCATGTAGGGAATGCAACACCAGTCAAATCCTCAGGGTCTTGGATGCAACTCTTACTGCTTACGTGGTGACATACATGACCTTCTTGAGGCCACATGTCAAAGTACTGAGGTCATGAATTGATGGTGGGGTGAGACTTTGGCAATTGTTGACTGTAGCATGTCTGTGGTAGAGCATGTGGTGGGAGATAAGTGTCTGCCATGTGGATGTTGGTCAGCACCACCATCAGCTGAGTATCTGTGAACCTTCACACACCTGTAGTAGCAGTACCACCAGAACTACTGAAGGGGGGGTGCTGTCCACATCACAATGGAGCAGGCCATGGACATGTGGTCCTGGCCGGTCCCATCAGGGACATCTATCCAGCAGACAGCAGTTACAATTGGGAAGCAGTACTACATCTGGCCTTGGGCCTGGTGGTGCCAGTAAGACCTCTGGCATGACCAGTTCCTATGTCAGTGGCCAGAGATGGTGAACTGTACATCCTGCCATGTACACTCCACAGCTGTCCAACATACCCCTGTGTAGCACAGCCACATGGCATGACTGTGTGCATACATACACACACACATCACCATCACAGCCTGGTCACCTCCCAGACACACACACACCACCTCTACATGGCCCATTCATAGAACACCCCTCCAAAAGCACACACATGATGTCAATCATATGGCCCAGCCTAGGCCTCTGGCAAACCCACACAGCACCCTGTGCATATGATGATACCTGTACCACATCCCTGTCATCCATACCACTGATACAGGGACATGCTAATATAGTTCTGATGCACAGGGTGAATTAAGTGCAGTTTAGTTATGTAATGCTGTGTAAGGTGCTGTCAGCTTGCAATTCTAATGGGTGCAATTCAGAGTGCGTGTACCTTTTCAGCCATGATGTATTATTGATGTTAATAACACTGACTTAATGTAGTCTCACATACAATATTCTTTTTGTGTTCTAAGTGTTTGTGTGCCAGCAGGAGGTGGCCCTGCAGAAATTGGCAATGAGAGGTAAGGCAGAGTGGTAACACATCAATTGTGTCACAGCCAAGGTACAGCTGTATACGCACACATTCACCAGGTCTGTGTAACAGTTATTGCATGTGCTACAGAGCTTATAGTCTGAGGGGTGTATACAGGTAAGTCCATGGTGGTTGACATCAGCAGGTCTTGTGAAGTGGACAATGGTAAGTGTAGTGGGTGTAATCCACCACAGATTGGTAAAACCCAAATCTCCAGAAGATATTGTGTTGACCAAACATACAGACAATACTGTTCCCATGCACACAGTCTCACATACACACACACACACACACACACACACACACACACACACACACACACACACACACACACACACACACACACACACACACACACACACGCACACACACACACACACACACACACTCACACACACACACACTCACACACACACACACACACTCACACACACATACACACTCACACAGGATCACAGTTGCCAGTGTTGTGTTTAGAACCCCTACCCATCTAGTTAGTGGTACTACAATGTTATGCGGTTATAGCAGGTGGCACAGAACTAATAGTGTGATGACTGTTCCAAGGTACCTGTAAAGTGAATAACATCACATGCCCTTGTGAGGTATGGCAGTGAGATGGGCACTGGGTGTAGAGGACTCAATAAACTTTCACCTACAAGTCTACACACTCACAAACATTGCTATACACACCAATGCATACACAATTGCCAGTACTGACATTAGCAGCCTTGCTTATCATGTTATTTATTCCATACGGTTACAAAACTGTTGCATGCGGCATGGGTCTTTTATGGCTGAAGAGTATCCACAAATACCTCTATGGTGGATGTGAACAGAGGCCTTTGTATAGTGGACCTTGGGACGTGTACTGGGAATACCATTGCCTAAAACTGTAAACCATGGCCACCCAGTGGATATAGTTCTCACTCAAACACAAACACACACCCAGGATACTGTTCTTACACACACACACACACACACACACACACACACACACACACACACACACACACACACACACACACACACACACACACACACACACACACACACACACACACACACACACACACACACACACACACACACACACACACACACACACACACATTTGCCAGGATTAAGAAGTTACTGCTACTACAGTTTTATGCATTTATCGCATGTGCCACAATGCTTACAGGGTGAAGAGAGTGCCAAGGTAATTCCAAGGTGAACAACATCACCAGGCCTTATAAAGAATGGCAATGGGTGATTTAATGGGTGAGAATGGACCCACAATTCTCAAACCTATAGTTATATACACTTACACAGACAGATACACTCATACACACATTTGCAAGAACTCAGATTAGCAGCTCTGCCTATCTTGTTAGTCAGCCCATACTGTTACATAGTTCCTGCATGTGGCATGGGGCTTATTGGGCTGAAGAGAGTGAACAGCTACCTCTATCATTGATGAATACAGCAGACCTTGTAAAGTGGACCTTGGGATGTGTACTGGGAGTTCCATTGCCTAAAAATGTAAAACCCACCTCCATAATGAATATAGTTCTCACTCAGATGCACACACATTTCCAGGACTGAGATTAGAACCTCTATCTATCTCATTATTGCTAATACAGTGTTATGCATTAATCACATGCACCACAGAGCTTACAGTGTGATGAGTGCCCCACAGTGCTTCTAAGGGGAACACCATAACCAGCCCTTGTAAAGTATGGAAATGGGCGCTATACTGGGAGAGTGAGGCCTCAAAGGGCTGTATCCTACAAATATACACGCAAACACTTGCACACACACCCATTTTCCAGGACTCAGATTGGAACCCCTACCTATGTGGTGATTAGTGCTACAGTGTTATGCAGTTATTGCATGCACCATGGAGCTTATAGGATGAAGAGTGTCCCAAAGTACCTATATAGTGAATAACATCACTAGCCCTATTAAGTTATGGCAATGGTAGGTGTACTGAGTGAGAAGTGCCTCAAACTACTTTCACCCACATGTTTACACACACACAAACCCTTTTATACACACTAATGCACACACACATTTGCCAGTACTGAGATCCATAGGTTCATAGCTTCATAGGTGTGTACTAGGAATGGTCATGGAGCCTTTACAAGCCTAAAACATACGAATACCCTGTCATTGTGCCACCTGATGATAGTCCCCAGTATGTCTAACAAGTATAGACACTAGAGTGATCCCTAGGGTGGGATTTCTATTCCCCATCCACTGATCCAGATTTCTCTTGAAGAGGGCTAGTGATGTGCTCTGCTTGACATGTATGTAAAGTCTATTCCATAGGGTGGGCAATTTCAGGGTTGTGAACCTGTCCCTCCAGCATGTTCTGTTGATTGAGGAAATGAGGTTGAGATCTCTGGGGCATGTAGTGTGGATGGATTGGTTTCTTCAGATGTAGCATTGCTGACAGAGCTGGTTCAAACATGGCTGTGTAAGACAGGCAGAGATCACCTCTATGTAGCCAAAATGAGACAGAGAATAGTTGGAGTTATTGGAGTCTGTCCATATAGGACAAGAGTTTAAGGCCTAGGATCCTCTTTGTGAGGTATTTTTGCAGCCTCTCCAGTTTTGGCAGGTGTCCAGTGGGTTACATGCCACATGGGCAATTGTACTCGATTGGTCTACTGAGGGGAGAGTACAGAGAGACAATGACCTCTTACTTCCTGAATTCAACACCCTTAGTCAGGAGATGTGACATATAAAAGGACTTTCTGAACACAGTGGCACTGTGGTTGTCAACAGAAAACTCATTGTCAACCTGTGTTCCCAGATCTCTTATAACAATATCAATGTTCTATGGAGTACCATCAATGTATTACTTCATGGGAACCATTTTGTTCACAAAGGGGATAGTGGCACATTTTCTGGCATTGAGCTAAAGTCAAGGGTTCTGACAACAGTCATAGGTCTCAGTGAGGCCTTTGTGCAGGATGTCACCATCACTGTGGGAGGTAATAACAGCACCCACCTTACAGCTGTCTGCAAACTTTGTCAGCCAGAGTCCCTTTGTGTTGGGCTGGACTTCAGAGTTGTAGATCCCGAACGCGAGGGGACACAGGACCAAATCCTGTGAGACTACACTTGCGACTGGTCAGCAGTCTGACATGGAGTCCGTTGCTTTCGCACTGTGGGTACTATCTGTGAGCCAGTTTGCAAACCATCTAGTGATATAAGGTTTGATGCCTCACTGAGTTTGTCTATGATTCTTGAGTAGGGAATCGTATCCAAGGATTAGAAGTTCCATCTATCTTGTTATTTATTCCATACTGTTACATAATTATTGCATGTGCCACAGAGTTTATAGGACTGCAAAGTGTCTACAGGTACCTCTACAATGGATGACAACAGTGTGCCTTGTAAAGTGGACATTGGGATGTGCAATGTGTGGGTGACAGCAAAAAATTGCAAAACCCACCCGTCAATGGATATGGTTCTTGCAACCACAGATTACTGTTCTCCTACACACAAACACATTTGCCAGGACTGAGATGAGTACCCCTACCTATCCAGTTATTGCTACTACAGTGTTATGCATTTATCACATACGCCACAGAGGTAATAAGGTGAAGATTGTCCCAGGGTACTTCTAAGTGTGGAACATCACTGGCCCTTGTAAAGTATGGCAATGGGTGATTTGCTGGGTTAGACAGGCCACAAAAATACTTTAACCTACACATATACCAGAACTGAGCTTAGAACCCCTGCATAATTAGTTATTTGTACTATAGTGTTACACAATCATCACACACGCCACACAGCGTATAGGGCTGAGGTCTGCCCAAAGGTACTTCTAAGGTGACTGACATCAGCAGGACTGCTAAATTAGGGTCAATGGAAAATTTACTGGGTGCGAATGGGCGCAAAATCTTTAACCTACAAACACATCTTTACATTTGCCAGGACTGAGATTAGAATGCCTGCTTAAGTAGTTATTTGTAC
This sequence comes from Protopterus annectens, assembly GCF_019279795.1. Taxonomy (NCBI): domain Eukaryota; kingdom Metazoa; phylum Chordata; order Ceratodontiformes; family Protopteridae; genus Protopterus; species Protopterus annectens. Next base: position 1,871,723,082 of record NC_056726.1, on the reverse strand, counting down.
TATAGTGTTATGCAATTATCACATGTGCCACAGAGCTGGTAGGGCTGTAGGCTGCTGAAAAGTACTTTTAAGATGACTGACATCAGCAGGACTGCTAAAGTAGGGCAATGGGAAGTGTATTGGGTGTGAACAGGCTCAAAATCTTTAACCTGCAAATGCACACACACACACACACACACACACACACACACACACACACACACACACACACACACACACACACAAACACACACACAGACACACAAAGACATACACTTTTACATTTGCCAGGATTGAGATTAGAACTTCTACCTAATTATTTATACTAGAGTGTTACACAGTCATTGCACATGGTACAGGGCGTATAGGTCTTGAGATCTGCCCAAAGTTACTTCTAAAGTGACTGACATCAGCAGGACTGCTAAAGTAGGGTGAAGGGAAGTGTACTGGGTGTGAACAGGCTCAAAATCTTTAACCAACAAACACATGCACTTTTATAATTGCAGGATTGAGATTAGAAACCCTACCTAACTAGTTATCTGTACTCTAATGCTATACAGTACTATAATGCTATACAGTTATTATACATCCCACAGAGATTACAGGGCTGAGAGCTGTCCAAAGGTACTTCTAAGATGACTGACATCAGCAGGACTGCTAAAGTAGGGCAATGGCAATGTACTGGGTGTTAACAGGCTCAAAACCTTTAACCTACAAACATACACACTTTTATAGTTGCCAGGACTGAGATTAAACCCCCTACATAACTCGTTATTTGTACTATACTATTACACAGCTATCACACGTGCCACAAAGCTTATAGGGGTTGAGGGCTGCCCAAAGGTATTTCCAAGGTGACTAACATCAGCAGGACTGCTAAAGTAGGGCAATGGGAAGTGTACTAGGTTTGAATGGGCTTAAAATCTTTAACCTACAAGCACACACACACACACACACACACACACACACACACACACACACACACACACACACACACACACACACACACAGTTTTACATTTGCTAGGATTGAGATTAGAACCCCTACTTTACTAGTTATTTATACTAAAATATTCACACACACAGAGACACACACACACGCAAAGTTAGATGATGAGATATTCCAACTTCCACCTCAGTACCATCAGACAATGAATCTCATCTTGATGATGGCACATGTCAGTGTTTACAACTTGTATGCAAATGTCTGCAGCAGGACATCACTCTATGCCATTCAGGGTTTCCCTGTGTATGACTCACTCTGTGTGTGTGTTTCCCTGTGTGTCTCATTCTAACACTGTCTGCCCCCCCCTTCCCTATGTCTATTTGTGTGTATGCTTGACATATTGTAATATGTTGCCCATATATATGTGTGTGTGTGTGTGTGTGTGTGTGTGTGTGTATCACACACAACAGATTTAGATATACCACATATGTGCCACCTACAGCTGGCTGTGGGTGATGCTGTCTAATGTGTATGTGTGTGTGTGTGTGTGTGTGTGTGTGTGTGTGTGTGTGTGTGTGTGTGTGTGTGTGTGTGGAGACAGTTAGGTTTACATAACTGTGTGTATGTAAAGACATACAATTCAGAGATATATAGTCCGATGTGATTTCAGATATGGGCTTCAGTTCTCTAAGTGTAGGAGCATTCTCAGGATGACCATTTATAGTAAGTGTGGGAATCCATTCCAGGGATAGTTGTACTCCAGTCTGGGTTGTTGTGTGCTACAGCCATACCTTGCAACTTGTTTGTGCAAGATATCTAGAGATAGACTGCAAATATGTGGAAACAATGGGCCAAACATAGGGGGGGTACTGTAACTATTTCTCTAATCAATGTAGGAGTTTTGCTTGAGTGACAGGGTTGGCTTTAGCAGACATTTTCTGACGTATGTAATATTTGACGTACTGTATTGTGTCATTACCTACTGATGGATATAATTGGATCATCATGTTATTTACCAGAGAAATACAAGATGGATGATGCACAGACCTATATTATGAGGTAAAGGCTAGACATTCTTGCACAATCTGACCAGTTGGGAGGTGTGGCTACAGCAGTTTGTCTGATGAAGCTGTGTAATAGGTCCAGCATCTTGGTGATATGCTGGCTGGGGATCTCCTGGTTGTGCAGTATATTTCTTACCTGACAGATCATATCCTGGTGTGGCCATACCTGTCAACTGTACAGATTCTCACAGATTATATAGCTGTATGCCTCATATATCTGGTCGGTTTCCCTTAATGGTTTTCTAGCACATTTGTTGCAAATCGTTCAGGGTTGCAATCAGGGAATACTGACAGAACATTAGAGTTTTAGACTTGACACCCTTCATGACATCCATGCTACTACACACCCTCTCTGTTATTCTATCAATTGTCAAAGATTATGAGAGCAATAGTTAAAATGTGTCCCTATAGTTGGGCCTTTATCCCATCATTATGTATGTCTTTGTCCATATTTCTTCCTCTATGCGGTTGAGAGGTATGCTACTAGCATTTAGCAGCATGGCCTTACATTTGCATTTTGTTGACTGTGTTATATTGGTAGTATAGACCCCATGACATTCCCTACAAAGGTACTATGGGTGAGGTATGGGCCTTTGCCAGAGGCCTGTAGGCCCTGTGAGACTGCTGCAGGCCATCTGTAGTGAGGCAGTGCAGTCTGTCACTCGTATGTTCCCAGGCTGCCGGGCATTGGACTCCCCACCGGGGTAACAATGGCAAGTGATAGAATGCACTGCTGTGCTACTATGCACCATACCTCTCTACATATGTGAGCCAGACAACTGGACAAAGCCATGACTAATTGGGTGACAAAGGCCTAAATATACAGACCATTGTAACTATTTGCCTTACAACCTGGAAGGGTGATACAATAACAGATATTGCAGTAGCATGCATTTTTACTTAGGGTATGAAGTCGGAGACACTATAATCTATCAATATTTTCTGAATTTAGACTTTTGTGGTTTGCCAGTGATTTGCCAGACAACCACTGTTTTCAGAATAAAGACACCACATATATGATGCCAACCTGTGTACATTCTGCAAAAGGTCTGTACAGTTGTGAGGTATGGTAGGCACTATGTAGGTGACTCCAACCTGTATACAACTCCCACTGTTATGTATAGCTGACATGCAAAATAGATGGCACTGAATTTCAGGAAATATGGCCCTGTCTACCACAGTACTGTATTTAGGCCAGTAGGACACAACAGCCATGAGAAGTTGCTGGCCACATCCTGACCAAGTATACCCCACACATATGCATATCTCATTGACCCCTGCATATTGTGGACATTAAACAAGTTATCATGTTGATTGGGACAGCCCTATCAATGTGTGCTCAGCTGCTATTGCTCTACAAACTTACATGCTACTGTATTTCTATGTGAATATGGGTGTGGTGAGGGTACTCCTGTCAACAGTACACATTTGCACAGTCTCTGCTGATATTGGCTTTACATTTTGGTTCCATTTACCATTGTATTGTGCCCTGTGTTGGAGAATAGATTCATATAACTAGAGACCACAGGTTAGATTGTAATCTCATACAATTGAATTTCAGACTTCTTACCCTTCAGAATCTTACTGCAACTACAAGGCCTGCTGTGATATCACTGTGTAAGTCTGTAGGGGGGCATTCCATCATTGTCACCATTTTTGTGCCTTTGCCAGATATTACTTTATGGTTTTATTTGGCTGACTTGTTGTGTGGGTCTGGGAGTGAGTATGGGATCCCCACAGTAACATCCATGCATATGACCTATGACCTCCCCTTAGTTGACCCCTTACATATACTGTAGAGGGATTTGTCACCTTAAATGTTACTGCATAGTGTGGGGAAGCCAGTATTGTGTAGACATTTCCTGGTGTCCCACACAGCTGTCAGTTGTCAGCTGCCCTCCCAGTAGGCCACCACATTCCCTTGCATGCATGCAGCATTTCCATAGATATGCTGCCAAAAGATAGTAATCCATTCATTTATTAAGAAGACTGACTTACCATGTGCCTGCAACAGTTGTGAGGATGGTGCTTGAAGGATGCCAATGTTGGATGCACACAGTACACTGCCTATGCATGGTAAGTTGCAGGCTATGTGATGTGTATGTCATCCATTTTACAGTTTGTGCGAGTCAGAGAGAGGTGTCAGTCCCTGGTTCACTACAGCATCAGTGTGTGTGCTATGCATTGCCTCTTTGCCAAGGCCTGGGCATACTGGGTATTCTTCCATCAGGAGTAGGCTTAGGGGCTTCCTCTTCTGAGTCCCTCTGTGCCAGTGGGGACCTTGGCAATGGTGGGGGGGCTGTGTGGCCCTTCCTCATGCTGTTCCTGCTGCAGCTGTTTCTGCAGGATCATATTGTGTAGCATGGCACATACTATGAACATGTGTGCACATGTGGTTGGAAAGTACTGCAATGCTCCACCAGATATTTCAAGGCAGCGGAACTGTCACTTGAGCATCCCAAACACATGCTCTGTTATGATACTGGTTTGTGCTTGTGCCTCATTATGGCATTCATGTGTGGGAGTGTGTGCATTTTTCATGGGTGTCATCATCCATGGCTCCAGTGGATAGCCAGCATCCCCCACCAGATGGCCATATGGGATGCCCCCACTGGCAAATGCCTGGTACAGCTGTGATGAATGCCAGATGTGGGAGTCATGATAGCTTCCAGGGCTGCCAGCCCATGCATTCATAATAATGTCCTGGGCATTGCACATGACCTGTCAGTTGATGGGAAGGAATTCCTTGTGATTTTTGTAGATCCTACCCTGTTCACTGGGTGGTGCTTTGATGTGGATGTGTGTGCAGTCTATAGCTCCCAGTACCTCCGCGTATTCTGCTACACGGTGGAAGAGATGCATATTGCTAGTCCTCTCCTCACGGGTGTTGGGGAAGTAAATGTGCTCACCAGCATGTGGTAGGATGGCATCCAGGAACTTGTGGAGTACCCTGGATGCAGTTCCCTGTGAGATCCCCATGATGTCCCCAGTAGGTCTTTGGAAAGTATCTGTAGCTAGTATGCTTAAGTCTACACATACCTTGGTATCCACTGGGATGGGTTCCCATCTGTTGGCTCTAGGTCTGAGTTGAGGCCAGCACAGCTCGATGAATTGCTGCAGTATATCTCTGTCCACCCTGTAGTCCTCTACTATCTCTAGATCATGTAGCCCCTGGAAATTTACCCTGGGTCTGAACACTCTTCTCCTCCTCCTTGGTCTATGGTGGTTGTCAGCATTATCCTCCTCACCTCCCTCAGCCTCTAGCACGTACCTATTGATCAAAGCAATGGCAGCTCCAACATGTTTTTGGTTAAAATTCACCCGCATGTGTACACTAATAGTGCAGAGTTTGTGGGAAAAGTAGGCTGTAAGGTGTTAGCATAGTTTATACTGTTGTGCTGCAGATGCTGCCTGTATGATTTGCTGACTATGATGCAGTCTGCCTGCTAGCTATGTTATTTGTACTTGATTTCTTTTATTCTGCTATTTTCATTTTTTTTTCTTTTTTTACCCTTCCCATTTCTACTCCTTTTAAGCCCTGAGGCACACTGCACAAACCCAGTGCCCAAATGTAAACAGTTCTGCTATTTCTGAGTTGTTTTTTCTTTCTTTTTTTTTTTTTTTTGGTTTTAGACCCGGTGTCTGCCACCAAACCCATTTAGCTAATGTAAACATTGTGAAATGGCCCTCCCTGGATGTGAACACTCTTTTCATTTCATGGAATAAGTCAATACAGCCTCAGATATACCACCTTGCTTAGCTGTGCTTAGCTAAGCTTATCTGGGAACCGTGGAGCTACAATGTGCTTACATCAAGCATGACACACCTTCTTTTCATGTCTGCTGCTCCTCCTGCTTACACCACTGCCTTATAGCATCTACACAGTTAGATGCAGTTTGGCACTTAGATTCTTTTTGTGATTCAGTAAATTTTCATGATTAGCATACCCCACTGCCTAAATCGCCAGTTAATACACTACACCAGAGCCTTTCCCGTTAGCAAACATTGTTCCTTGGTATTATTTTGATTCTGCATGCCATAGACTATAATGGCAAAATGCAGATTTCCCTTAAAATTGTGTTTCCGCATCTTTTTTTTTTTTTTTTTTTTTGCAAGATCCAGTTTGCTCACCGCTGTCCTACTCTTAAACAGCCAAGATCGGCCAAAAAAAATTAACTTTTATTTTTATAACATTTATACACTTTTCCATGCCAGTGGCCATATATTTGGCCATTGGTGTGCCTAAAGATTATAATACATGCTTTTATTTGAGCTGTCATGCCTCTGTTTTGATTTTTGCAGAAATGTATTCGGCTAGTAGTCAAATACATTTCTGCAGGTAACACTATTCCTCCATGGATGTCTACCTGCTTGCTGAATCACTAATTCACCTCATTTTCCACCAGAAAATGAGGTAATTAGCATTATTCAGTGGTGTCTGTGCAGGAATTGTGCTGCCAAGTTCATGCATGTCCCCAGGATTGTTTACAGGATCGCTTGCTGGCCATATTTCAAGCAGTAACGCTTACACTATTCTTGCACTAAGTGTAAGCATTACTGAATCCAAAGGGATATGTTTGTCACAGCCTCTGATCTCCCTCATAGCCAGCCTGCTGCACCTAAGAAAGGAGATAGGATGCACAAAGTTCCTCATTCTTTCAGAAGTCTATGCACGCATCCCAGACCTGACCCAGCAGCTATACCTGTAGCTAATCTAGCTACTAAGTATTTTTTTTTAATTCTATTCCTTCCCCTTTTGGCAGGATAGTAAAACAATTGATAAGTTTGGGGAAAAGTGAATGCTCATACTTTAAAGTTAATTCTGACTAATTCTAAAAGCATGAAGAATGTTTTATCTGCAGTTTTATACTGTGAGGAAAAAGCTTGCTTTGTGTGGTTTTATTTCTTCAATTTCTCAGGTCACCGCTCAGTGTTTAAAGTGTGTTTATGACTCCATAGACATTACATCCAGGGAGTTTGCCACTGGTACTGAGTCTGTGCTGAGGAGGTTTACTAGCTGCATTCACATAATCTTCCAGAAGATGTAAAAATGAAAGTTTAAATTTTACACTAGATAGAGATTTAATTTTTGAATACTCTGTTGCAGAATTATCAAAATTGTGATGAGAGGGGGATACTGATACAGGGAATCTCTGAGATATTTTCATCCCTTCTTCAAATTTTCCAAGGGATTTTCTGCTCCATCATGCAGTTTTAGCAATAAACAAAACAAACAGTATCAGCAAAATGCCTGCAAGCAAACATTTAAAAAACAATGGCAGAGAGGTTTCAAAAAGATTGCTTGCAGAGGCTGTGTCTGAGCACATGTTCCAGGCCATCTCAGTTTAGCAAAAGCCATTTTGCATTTTCAGTGAGAGTGAAGTGTTTATGGTCATTGGCTAATTGGGGTTATCTGGACTATGGCTTGGAGTAAGCCCCTCACTGGTTCTTTTGAGTGTTTTTTTTTTAAGTTGTTTCAGGTTTCAACTTTCTGTTACTTAAGAAGTTACCTTGTGAGTGTTTCTGCCATTTCACACAGAGCTAATCGGAGGAATGGGTACTGAGCCAAACTCTGATCTGTGATATATAAGTATCCTGTTTTTTTGCTTATTTTTACTAGTTATTTATAGCACTTTTATTGTATGCTGCATACTTTTTCCTGTATTTTATAACTATAAACTAATCTGCACAGTTGTGTTAAAATTGTCTTCCTCACAGGGGCTGATAAATAAGGTTTTTACTGTTATACTGTTTATAAATCTTTTCTAGCTAGTTTCACTGTGTGTGAGGTATTAACTGAAAATGTTCTCCATTTGTTAAACATCTGCTTGTGTTTGTTCTGATTTCCTGCCAAGGAATTTATCATATAACTGATTTAGTTTCCCACCCTCCCTCCCTATTGTACCCTCTCTCCCTATTGGTATCCTGTTCTTATACTTGGTGGCTTTGCAGTTGCCTGCCCCTACTGTAAATTTGATCTGGGCCACTCCTCCCAGTCTAGTGTCATTAGCTCATTCTACCTAATACAGAGAGAACATTTGAGAAGGGCAACCACTTCGTATCTTAACCTTGAATTATCTTCTGCTCCTCATTTTTCCCTTTCCACTTTACTTAAAAAAAAGAAAAAAACTCGTATGCTTGTTTCCTGCCTTTCTTGATACAGATGTGGTGTATCGAGGACCATTTGTAAACTTCTGAGCCCACCAAGCCTTTCTGTGTTGGAGGGAAGCCTTCTAGCTTATCAGTGGGAGAGGTAAGCACCAGATAGCCTATCCACCACAAGATGTTTGGTTTCTGGTCCAGAAATTGTACTTTATTGGCCATTTGGGAAGTTTTCCATCTCTTTTAGCTTTCTGGTTTAAAAGCCTGCATTTGCACTTATTTCCCATCTTCCCTGTTGTGATGTCCATGCCCTGGCCTGGCAATCAAGGAGCCTCAATCTTCACCACTAGCACCAGTGAGGCATGTCTTATATAGGAGGAAAGGATAAGAAATACACACAGTAAAGTGCAATTTCCCTTAAGACCACACAGAGATCACAGTCAGTCCAGGGCTGGTCACTCCCTTGCTCTACAGTTCACCAATAAGACTCCCCACTGGCACAGCTATAGGGTGCAGATCTTAGCCTAGTGGGCAAGCTAAAACCTCCAGCACCCTCTCTGTCCAGCCAGTGCTTAATGTCTTTGCCCAAGTAGCTGACACACACACACACGCGCACACACACACACACACACACACACACACACACACACACACACACACACACACAAACACACACACACTTTGAGAAGAGTTTATAACACCACACAGACACTCCTGGTGAAGGCTGGCACAGGTTCTCCAGCTGTGTCCCTTTTCCCCAGACTATACGGTAGTACCACTGCCATCACCCACTAATATTTATCAACTACTCAAAGGCCCTAAAAAGTGTGTCCAATTATTACTGTGCAATATTATTATCCCATTGGTAGTATAGCCAATGGCAAAAGCTATTGGAGTGGCTTTGTACAATTTTACCAAAGGCATGCAAGTACTCTAAAGAGTTTAAATTATCTATACAAAAACAGCCACAGTTGAAAGGTTTAAAAATATTTAATAACAAATAGTCAAAATACAAGACAATAGTTTTTACTAGTCAAGAGTTCAGAGATCACAAAGAAATACTTAAAATAATTCAGTAGTACAGTTCTGACATCACAGAAAAATACTTAGTCTAATAGTTATAGTTTGTTGCTATTTCTATGAAAACACATAAGTCTAAGTTAAACTTACATATAGAGCAAGACAATGCTGGTGAGTTGGATGGTGCAAGACAAAAATGCTTAATGCTCTCTGATTCTCTCTGTTATTAAAATCACATTCCTGTTTCGCATTATATCATTCTTCAAACTTCCCTGAGTTCCCAGGGTAACAGAAACTACATTTACATTCTTCACCTCTGGGCAGAAACCAGAGCAATAAAGGACATTTATGCATGCAAATTCTGGCCATTAACTCTGGCCTTAAAACAATAGGCAGGATGCCACACTCTAGACATACTGGCTCCAAGTTTTAACATCAAAGGGTCACAACATGCTTTACTTGGTCAGTAGAGTGCACTGTTGTTACATTTTTTCAGTTCCACATGTAACACTATTTTTACCATTTAAGACAAGAAGCCTGTGGTTTACATTAATATTTACAGATGAAAGAATTATCTCCAAAATTCTATCTGGCTAGGCTGGCAGTCTTCATCTATCTTCACATATTTCCCACCTGGAGAACTCAACTTAGTTTTTCAAGTGACCCTTGAGAAATGCTGCTTGTGCGAGTTAGGTCTATCTTAGTATACCTTACCCCATTCCCTGTCTTTAGAGCCCATCTGCATTGGCATTGCTAATCCCACTGCTGTGCTGCATGGACATATAATATGCTTGCAACCCCAGGCTCCATCTTAGCAACTTGGAATTTTGTTGGCTGGCTCTATTTAACCATGTTAGGGGTTGTGATCTGTCATAACAGTGAATTTCCTTCCATACAGATAACGCTGATGTTTCTGCAGTGCCCACACTATGGCGAGACATTCCTTTTCTACAGCTGCATAGCATTTCTCCTTGGGTTGGAGCCTATGACTGAGATAAACCACTGGGTGCTCTTCCCCCTCTGATGAAATCTGGTTAAGTACAGGCCTCACCCCATGATTCAAAGCATCCACCTGCTCAACAAATTATTTGCTGTAATCTGGACTGACTTACGCAGGGGGTCCTCCCAAAACTTCTTTAAGCTTCTGGAATGCCTGCTCACAAGCTGGTGTCCACACTACCTTATCTGGCCTGTTCTTCCTTGTCAGGTCTGTGAGGGGAGCAACTATGGTACTATAACTGGGGATGAACTTTCTGTAGTACCCTGCTGACCCTAAAAATACCCACACCGGCTTTTTAGTAACAGGTGGAGGCCATGCCTGAATGGCTTCCACTTTGGCAAGTTCTGGCCTTATCTCACCACTCCCCATTCTATGTCATAGGTAGAAGACCTCTGCCATGTCTACCTGATATTTGCTTGGCTTAATGGTCAACCCTGCCCTCTGTAGTTGGCCCAACACCTTCCTGACATGCTGAAGGTGCTCTGGCCAGGAATGGCTGTAGATGGCAATATCATCTAGGTAAGCAAGGGCAAACCCTCCTGCTTCTGCTAGGATATGATCTACCTGCCTCTGGAAAGTTCCTGGGGCATTCATCATCCCAAAGGGCATCTTTGTGAACTCATACAAGCCAAAGGATGTCATAAAGGCTGACTTCTCTCTAGCACTGGGAATCAAGGGCACGTGCCAGTAACCCTTGGTAAGATCAATGGTTGTAAGATACTTAGCCCCACCCAGCTGCTCTAGGGCCTCATCTGTCTTAGGCATGGAGTAAGCATCTGACTCTGTGTGACTATTTAATTTCCTGTAGTCCACACATAACCTGGTGCTGCCATCCTTCTTTGGCACCAGCACCACTGGGGAGGCCTAGGGACTGTTGGACTCTTGAATTACCCCTAGTTCCAACATCTCCTGTACCTCCTCCATCAGAGTCTGTTTGACTCCCTCAGGCACTCTATAAGGGGTTTGCCTAATAGGCCTTTGGGGTCCTGTATCTACCTGGTGCTGCCCCAGGTGGGTGCATCCTGGTTTTCCATGAACATGTCCCCAAATTCCTGCAGTGCTTCTCAGATTTCACGATCCTGGGTAGGAGATAGCTGCTGGGACATTGCTACCCCTTTCACTGAGGTGTCAGCCCGAGCCTCACTGAGGAGATCAGTCCCCAGATCTCCCTCAGACTCCTCCTGCAATCCACTGCAAATGCTTAGCACAAGGGCCTCCCTATCATGGTAAGGATTCATCATGTTAACGTGGTACAATTTGTGCCCCTGCCTTCTGCCAGGAAGTTCCACCATGTAATTGACATCACTTACCTTTCTTATCACCTTGTAGGGTCCCTCCCAAGCTGCTTGCAGCTTGTTGCATTTGACAAAAATGAGAACCATTACCTGCTGCCCCACAGCATACTCTCTAGCTCGAGCCCACAAGTTCCCTGAGCCTTGTCCTGAGCTTTATGACGTATTCCTCAACAGACTCCTGATGAAACTCACACTCACCTTCCCACTGATCTCATATTAAATCTAGAGGTCCCCTTGTCCTATGCCCATACAGCAACGCAAAGGGTGAAAAAACTGTGGATTCCTGAGGAACCTCTCTGTAAGCAAACAACAGGTGGGGCAAATATTTGTCCCACTCCTTCTTAAACTGATCTGCAAATGCCTGTAGCATGGACTTGATTGTAGAGTTTAACCTCTCAAAGGACCATTAGTCTGGGGATGGTAGGGGGTGGTCTCCATGTGCTTCACCCCACAGGACTTCCACAGACAAGCCAGCAGGTCTGACATGAAATTGGCACCTCTGTCAGTCAGTACTTCTTTTGGGAAACCATACCCTGCTGAAAATCTCTAACAACACATTTTCTACCTTCCCTGCCTCAATGGAGGACAAAACCACTGTCTCAGGGTATTGTGTAGCATAATCCACTACCACTAGGATATACTTTTTCTCTGTGGAACTTGGGGTATTCAGAGGACCCACACTATCAATAGCTACCCTCTGAAATGGCTCCTCAATCACAGACAAAGGCATCAAAGGGGCTCTCACCTTGTCTCCTGCCTTGCCTACCTTTTGGCACTGATCACAGGTTCTTCAGTACCCTGTTACATCTCTGGAAATTCCAGGCCAATAGAAGTTCTGCATAATATGCCTCTTTGTATGTGTTATGCCCATATCACATGAAAAGGGAATATCATAGGCTATGGCTAGAAGTGCCAGATGGTAGGCTCTAGGCACTACCAACTGCTGTACTCACTCACCTTCTAGCCCTCCCTCAGGGGTCCACTCTCTTTACAATAACCCTTTCTGCCAGTATACAGATTCCCCCTTTCCTTGAGAATCAGGTGCCTCCCTAGCTACCTGCCTCAAGCCTTGCAATGTAGGGTCTGAGAGCTGAGCCTGTCTCAACTCTCTCCTTGTAACCCTTCCAAGCTCACCTTCCACAGGAAGTCTGGCATCATCTGACAGTGGTGCCTCACTGTCAATCTGGGTACTACTACTCACCTCTACCTTTGCAGTCACTCTGTCCAAGGGAACATCAGTACCCAGAAGCAGCTGTGGCTCATCTTCAGTCTCACTGCTACAGGTTATCTCCTTCTCTGAAGTAACCACCTCACCAGTCCTGGCTGCAAGTATGCAGTCTGTCTGGGTCTGCCCCAGGCTACCAGACTTACCTGCTTGTCTCCAAGCTTGACTGCATGTAACTGCACAAACACATGGTACTGCCTCATCCAAATCCTTCCCTATCAGGACATCTGCAGGATGGTAGTTTAGAACCCTTGTTGTCTCAAGGCAACCTATTATTGCCATTTAGTCTTTCCCACTTACTGGCTCTCTCACCTTTGTTCCCCACCTTGCTTCTGTGGACACCTGTATGCCACATGGAACCACTGGTTGCATTCAAAACATTTAACCCTAGCTCCTGGATGTGTACCTGGACTAGTGGCTTCCCCTGCTACTGGCAGATTCTGTTGGGACTGTCTGTGCTGCCCACCCTGGGTTTCTTTAGACCCATGAGCAGCACTGGGCATCCCTTTCCTGTGCAGGGCTGCCCTGCTTGCCAGGTATAGGTCTCCCTTTTTCCCCAACTCAGCTGAAGTAGCACATTGTCTATCAACTAACCAGATTCTCATATCCTCAGACAAAGTGCTAAGGGCTTTTCCCTCACCAAAAGGTCTGACAGCCCTTCAAAAGTGATGACCTGACATCCACTCACCCACCTATGGAAATAAGTGTTCAGTTCAGCAACATATTCACACATACTTTTATCTGCCTTGCGTCTATGCTCACAAAACTTTTTCCAATATGTTTCAGGCATTAGCTTAAACAATACTAACAAGTGATTTTTAACAGCAGTGTTATCAAAACATGCAACGTCAGACATTTTTGACAAAACAGTTACAGATTTACTATGGAGTAAGGGTGTCAGGAACCGTACCCAGAGCCTTTGGTCAACACCATACTGTTTGCATACCCTCTCAAACATAGGAATGAAACTATCAAAATTCTCCCTCTCTTTAAACTGCGGAAGAAATTTATTGACCTTTTGTGCATCTGGGCTTCAGTTACTCCCTTCCTCATTACCCCCATGACTCTGGTGAAGAGTCAGCATCTCCTTCTCATGCTCCCTTTGCCTCTCCTTTTCCTCAGCTTCCAGATGTAGCAGTTTCTCATTCTCCTCAGCCTGCAAACGTCACAGTTTCTCCTTGTATTCACTTTCTTGACGCCTTACTCTCTCAGCTACTTCTCGTTCCAAACTCCTAGCCTCCAACTCAAGTCCCTTTAGCTCCAGATGGATTTTAAGTCCTCTGCAGAAAGGTTCAACTGTCCATTCTCCGAGGGTATTACATCTCCACTGCCAGTCTGATTGTCCTCCTGGTTGCTGTTTTCTGGTGCAGCTGTGACCAAGGCTGCAATCAGGTCTGCCTTTGTCAAGTTTCCATGCATCAATCTCCAAGCCTAGCACATCCCTGCCAGCTGGCTCTGTGTCAGCTTTCCATACTCCTCTGCTGACATGCTGCCTGCTTAACCTGACTAACTAAGATAACAAAAGAAATAAAACAAGTGTGAGCTGAACTCTGAGTATTCACTGCATGGCTGATTTAGAGTACAAAACACCTTCAGAGCTCACTGTACATCAGCTGCAGGATATCACTCTACCCACACCACTACAAACTAATTAGTATTTGCCAACCAATTAATATGTGGTGTGGATATCTCACCACTGCTAAACAATTAATATGTGACACCCGTGCCCTGGCCCAGCAATCAAGGAGCCTCAATCCTCATCACTAACACCAGTGAGGGGCATCTCATATAGGAGGAAAGGATAACAAATATACACAGTAAAGTGCAATTTCCCTTAAGAGCACAGAGAGATCACAGTCAGTCCAGAGCTGGTCACTTCCTTGCTCTCCAGGTCCCCAATAAGACTCCCCATTGACAGAGATATAGGGTTCAGATCTCAGCCTAGTGGGTAAACTAAACATCAAGCACCCTCTCTGTCCAACCAGTGCTTCGTGGCCTGCCCAAGTAGCTGACACACACACACATACACACACACACACACACACACACACACACACACACACACACACACACACACACGCACACACACACACACTCACTTTGAGAAGAGTTTATACTACCACACAGACACTTCTGAGGAAGGCTGCCACAAGTTATCTAGCTGTGCCCTTTTTTCCCAGGCTATATGGTAGTACCAGCTGCCACCACCCACTAATATTTATCAGCTACTCAAAGGCTCTTAAAATGGTGCCCAATTATTACTGTGCAATATTATTATCCCATTGGTAGTATAGCCCACAGCTAAAGTTATTGGAGTGGCTTTGTACAATTTTACTAAAGGCATGCAAGTACTCTAAAGAGCTTAAATTATCTCTACAAAAACAGCCACAGTTTAAAGGGTTTACAATATTTAATAACAAATAGTCAAACACTACACAGTGCTAGTCAAGAGTTCAGAGATCACAGAGAAATACTTAAAATAATTCAGTAGTACAGTTCTGACATCACAGAAAAGCAGTCTAATATTTCTAGTCTCTAGCTATTTCTATGAAAACACAAAAGTCTTAGATAAACTTACATATATAGCAAGACAGTGCTGGTGAGTTGGACAGTCAAGACAAAAATGCTTAATTCTCTCTGATTCTCATTGTTTTTAAAATCACATTCCTTGTTCACATTACATCATTCTTCAAACTTTCCTGGGTTCCCAGGCTAACAGAAACTACATTTGCATTCTTCACCTCTGGGCAGAAACCAGAGCAATAAAGGACATTTATGCATGCAAATTCTGGCCATTAACTTTGGCCTTAAAACAATAGGCAGGATGACTTACTGGCTCTGAGTTTTAACATCAAAGGGTCACAACATGCTTTACTTGGTCAGTAAGAGTGCACTGCTGTTATATTTTTTTCAGTTCCACATGTAACACTATTTTTGCCATTTAAGACAACAAGCCTGTGGTTTACATTAATATTTACAGATGACAGAATTATCTCCAAAATTCTATCTGGCTAGGCTGACAGCCTTCATCTATCTTCACCCAATCTTCACACCTGTAACTAGTCTGGTCCAGATACAGATTTGCTGTTTGTAGGACTGTTTGTAAGCTTCTGAGCAGTGCCAAAGTTTGCTGTTCAATTTTTCCCTTAGATCTACTAGTTCTCTCCTCTCCTGCACTTTTACTAGCTTATTAGTCTACAACTTTACCAGACTTCTTATAGCAATTATTGTAGAACACAAAATTGCTACCAGCACTAAATGTTCTACAAGGAAACAGCTCCAGTACTTATTTTTAATGCCCACCCCTCCAGGCATGTTTAAAGGTCAGTTCTCTGTGCATTCTCCTATTAACCTGGTGAACTTGGGCATCCTGAGGTAATGTAGCAACTGCCTCATGTACACTGACATCCCATTCCTCTTACCTCCCATGACTCAGACTTGCGAGAGATGCACTTATATATCCAAACTGGAAGCCACGCACTCTCCAGCCAAGACTGGAATAGTTGGTCAAGAAGAGAAGGTCAACACTTGCACTACACCACATGGAACACATTGCCCTCTAGAACACACACCAGCACTGGCTTCACATAAAATCACAAACCACACACCCACCTTCATGGAGGCTCTCAATAAAAATCTACTCAGACAACAGAGACCTCCAAGGCAGAAATGCACTCAATGACCACAACACAATACTAATCATGAGACACATAACTGCCCTAAACAGCGTTCCACTTAACCAAAGCCCCTAAAGCAAAACAGCATGCCAAACACAGTAGTCATAGGTGACTCGATAGTGAGGTACAATGATGAAATGTGGTAAGCTAAATGTATTTTTTCTATTCAGATTTCTGATTCAGACACTGAAGACAGCATGCTATCTGAATATCTCTGTCAGGAATTCTCTTTTTCTGAGTCTATTTCTAAAATGTGCCAGCATTTTCAGCAAGAGAAAACTGGAGTTTCTCAGTCCCTCAGATTATACTATGAATTATTTTATGTTATTTTATATTTTATATTTTATATTATGAATTATTTCATAATTCATACCTTTCCTGGTCAACAAATGTAAAATAAAAATAAATAAATAAATTATTGCAAATAGAATTCACAGAGCATCCTCCATCACCCTAGTAGTGTTAGTACTGGAAGATCCCATGAGTTCAATAAACTCAGTCCAGGAATAGTGCTATTCTTGCACAGAGTGGTTCGTGTCCGTGTATCAACAGCAGCATGCCTTGCATATTCATGAAAGGCCACTGCTGTTAAGGCTAAATGGACATGAAACATGATCTAATGCAGGGGGCATGTTTAAGTAGTGCACGGACTACGAACATGCCCCCTGCACTCAGAAAGTGCCGTATGGCACTTTCTAAACCTGGTGCGGCATAACATTATAGAATTTCTCTTATATTATGCCAGTATTTCATTGTCTACAGACACTGAAATAACATAAATGCATATTCCAGTGTCTGCGGACACTGAAATACATAAGGGAACAGACAAGCAATGCAGGGCATGTGTGACAGGTTTTCTGACATACACTCTGCATTGGAAATGTGCTGTATGACACCTCGCAATCTGCTAAAGCAAGAAATGTGGACAAAAGCACAAATAATGGGGGAAAAAAGCCCTACAAAGGGACACTTCTTAAATATTGCCCTCACAAACTTAGAAAGTTGATAGAAAACATATCATGCACCTGTGAGAGATGCACTTATATAGCCAAACTGGAAGCCAAGCTCTCTCAATCCAAGACTGAACTAGACAGTCAAGAGGAGAAGGTTAAAACCACACCGCACTCAACTCATAGTTCATCAAACCCTCCACCTCCCAATCACACACTTAGTAATACAACACACACATCTACATTCATGGAGGTTCTCAATAAAAATCTTCCCAAACAACAGAGACCTCCAAAGCTGAAATGCAAGCAACCACCACCCCCCAACACTATCTGAATGACACATAGCCCAAAAAATCAGTGTGCCACTCAACATCAGCCCATAAGTCAAAACTACGTGCCCAGTGCACTGGTCATTGGTGACTCTATAATCAGGAACACAGATGTCCCCCTCACCAGGCTGAACAAGGAGAAAGTCACTGTCAGCTGCCTGTCAGGTGCCAGGATCCACCATATAATGCACTCACTCAGGTCACTCCACAACAAGTACAAGTATGACTCCGTCATTGTTCATGTTGGAGTGAATGACATGAGACATACCTCTCTGGACTACATGAAAAGAGACATGGAGGAGCTCTCTGACCATGTGGCCCAGGCAGGTATGACACTAGCTCTGAGTAGCATTCTGCCATCACCCAGAACGATGCCACAGCACAAGGACAAAATGATTAACTTCAACAATTGGCTAAGATTCTGGTGTCATTCCAAGGGGATCCAGTCTCTGTCTGCCTGGGATGACATGATAGACAGGCCCCGATGCTTTACCAGAGATGGCCTGCACCTGTCACCACTGGGATTCTGTATACTGGCTAAGGCTCTTGCTGCTCCTATAGTGCCTTGTTTAGGTAAGGCTCAAATGTCAAACGCACCACCATAGTAGACATAAACAAGTGAAAGCTAAGGGCAATGCTACTCAATGCTAGAAGTCCAAACCTCAAAATATACACACTCGAGACTCTCCTTAAGATGCAGAACATTGACATCTGTGCAGTGACAAAGACCTGGTTTAAGGCTCCAGAAAGCACCCCTGCATTACCAGGCTACAATTTTTACCACATCTTTCGGCCTCCCAACCCGGACCAAAATACTAAAGGAGGAGCTGTGTCCATATTCATAAAGGAAATCCACACCTCCAGGCTAGTTGCTCAACATAATGCCTCCAAAATTATCCAAGTACAATTAACACTGGGCAAGACTGAAATTCAGGTTGTAGTGTGTTACAGATCCCCAGCCATGCCCCAGGATGCCAACTCCATGTTTCTCGATATACTGGATGATATTAAGATACAGCCCAGTTCCCTAATTTTGGGAGATTTCAACTACCCTTCATCAACGGGGAAACATACTCATGTACTAACTAATTTGCCCAATGTTTTCTGGAATTCATCAATTCCAACACCCTGGACCAGCTTGTCCATACTCCTACCACGGGTAGCAACATCCTGGACCTGGTCATTACCAATATGGGTAATATATGCTCCATGACAGAGATCAACTCTTCGCTGATCAGGTCTGATCACAAGCTAATCAACCTAGACATCCATATCTTACCCCCCTCCCCATTAAGGAAACCACCATAAAAAACTTCTCCAATGCCAACTTCCTGCTTCTTAAGTCAGAAGTGGCAAACTTCATTACACCTACACAGATGGAAAATAGTGGCAAGACTGCTGAATCATACACAAATGCACTGTATAAGCACATACACGAGTGCATGGACCATGCCATCCTCAACAGAACCAAGACACTATCCTCCAGAAAAAGGAAGCCAATCTGGTGGGCCCCTGCCATAAACAAGCTCTATAACAGAAAGAAGAAACTGTTGCAGAAAAGAGTAAAATCCCATGACTGCAGGAACTCCCTGGTCATGCCATCCTCAACAGAACCAAGACACTATCCTCCAGAAAAAGGAAGCCAATCTGGTGGGCCCCTGCCATAAACAAGCTCTATAACAGAAAGAAGAAACTGTTGCAGAAAAGAGTAAAATCCCATGACTGCAGGAACTCCCTGGTCAGCCTCAGCAAGAAGCTGAAATCCCTCATAAAATCCTCCAAAACTAGTTATGAAAATAAAATTGCCTTGGATTCTAAAGACAACCATAAAGCCTTCTACAGCTATGTCAAGAATATCAATGGCAGCACTCAGATCTGCTCTGAACTACAGCACAATGGCACTACATTTACTGAACCAACTGATATTGCCAACATCCTGGCAGACAGGTTCAGTGCTAACTTCACCCCCCCCCCAATACAGGATAATTGCAAACTCCTGAAATCACGGCCACACAGGTGAAGACCACACTCTCTAAAGCCAAGAACACACCATCTATGGGACTGGACAACATCCCAGGCTCCGTTCTGCACAAACTACAGAACGAACTGGCACCCCACCTAAGAATCATATTCAACCATAGCCTCACTTAAGGCTTTGTGCCTAAGGAGTGGTACACAGCAACAGTTATCCCACTCCATAAAGGGGGTGCCGCCACAGACCCCTGGAACTACCACCCCATTAGCCTGACATGCCTGGTCTGCAAGGCCATGGAATACATCATCCTAGAGCTTTATAAACAAAGACATAGGTAACCTCCAAACTCTGGACCCCACATAGTTTGGGTTTGTAAAGGGTAGATCATGCCTTCTAAACCTGATTGACTTATTTGAAGCAGTTACTACAGCTGTAGATGAGGGTAAGGTAGTGCACTCTGCCTATCTTGACCTCGCCAAGGCTTTTAACACCACCCCCCACTCTGGTAGTATAGATAAACTCACTGGACTAGGCATAAATCCCTATGTCACAAGATGGGTGGTCAACTGGCTCACTGAGAGAACTGACACAATGAAAGTAGCCGACTCCAAATCTGACTTCAGACCAGTGATAAGTGGAGTACCACATGGTTCGGTCCTGGGTCTTCTCCTGTTCGGTATCTACTTCTCTGAAGTCCAAGCAAATACAGCTGGTCTCTAGCTAATGAAATTCCCTGACAACTGCAAACTAGGAGCCATAATCAATTCACCTAAGGATGTGGACATTCTACAAAGAGGCCTCACTGAGACTGATGCTTGGTGTCAAAGTCATGCCCTAAAGCTCAATGCCAAGAAGTGCATTGTCATCCCCTTTGGGAAAAATACCGTACCCATGGTCTACCACATAGGCGGTAGCATACTAAACACTGAAACTGTTATAAGAGACCTTGGGATACAGGTGGATAGTAGTCTCTCCTTTGATAATCACATCACCACAGTAGTAAGGGAATCCTTCTATGTGGCACACGTCATCACAAAGGGGTTCTCCTCCAGAAAAAGAGAGGTCATTGTTCCTCTCTACTCATCCCTTATTAGACCCATCATAGAGTATAATGCGCCATTTGGCATGTACCTCACAAGACATCTGCAACAGCTGGAAAGGCCACAGAAATACCTCACTAAGAGGATTACTGCCTCAAACAGATGCCATATGTTGACCGGTTCAAAAAACTCCAGCTCTACTCCATTGCATATCGCCTACTCCGAGGCGACTTCTGTCTAATGTACAAAGCCATGAATAACCCAGACCTGATGGACATGCTACACTTAAAGAAATCCCAATATCTCCAAGCCACACACTCCAGGGATCTAAACCTTGTCACCACAATAAACAGTACATGCTGGAGGGATATATTCCTGTCCCAGAGACTTCCCCTGCTCTGGAATACGCTGCCCATTCATGTCAGGCAAAGCTCCTCATTAGCCCTCTTTAAGACAAATATTGATATTTGGATGGGTAATAGGAAATTCACCCAGGGAATCACTGCTGTGGCTCTACTCAACAGGGGCACAGGAAAATTATTTTCTTGGGTGGTGAAAGCCAGGGAACTCATTTGGCTAGGCTTGTATAGGCCCTAGGGCCGATAGCCTAGTACTTACCTATAAACCTATTAGCATGAATTTCCGAAGGAAAGAAGTCTGAAAATCAAATGCATACCATTATTCCTTGACATCAGTCCATGTGGACAAAGGCACAAATAATTGAGGGTCAAAACACTAAACAGGGACAGTACATACATATCACCCTCACAAACTTAGAAATCTGATAGAAAACAGGTCATGCATTAAAATGACTTTCCAAATGATAGAAACCTGAAAGTGAAATGTATGGCATTGTGTCCTGACTGGAGTCCATAATGACTTGTCAGAAAACTGCAATACTCAATATATAACCTAATAATATAATAATAATATTATAAATCTTTTTTTTTTTTACATGCTACGGAATGCTTACATGTAGCTAAGTGGGTGTGCGCATTATGGCCCTCCTCTGCTTAGCATTGCTTAAACATCCCATAAGAGATAAATAAAAATATACAGCTGAAATTCTTAAACTGAGATAGTGTAGTGGTTAAAGTCCTGACTTTACTTGCAAGCATTCATGGTTCAACTTGCAAGACAGACAAGTTACTTTTAGATGGGAAAGCAGTGTTTAAATTATTTTTTTA
The DNA here is from genome assembly GCF_019279795.1 of Protopterus annectens. Classification (NCBI taxonomy): domain Eukaryota; kingdom Metazoa; phylum Chordata; order Ceratodontiformes; family Protopteridae; genus Protopterus; species Protopterus annectens. Next base: position 1,871,701,294 of record NC_056726.1, on the reverse strand, counting down.
AAGTTAAATTATTTAGTAACTGTTTTTGCCAACCTGGTGTAAAATGGAAGTGTGAGTGCATATAACATGTAATATCACCCATGTTTACACAAGTGTTCCATTCAGTATAGTCACACCCCTTGCTAATGTAATGAAAGCACATAGAGGGATGTCATGTAAAGTAAATCATATACACCTACTAAATGAAGCCATTATCCTGATATTTTTTTTAAATGAAAAGTGAGCAATAGTCAGCAATGTCCAGCTATGCTAAACAGATTTAAGCATCATTTACTCATGATTGCTAAGCAGCAGGTAGCTCAGCTAAGCAGATTTGCACACTGTTAACCAGTGCTCAGCAATTACCCCTTTAAGCATTGTTGAATCCAGCTTAGCAGGTGTGCATGTTGTTAAGCTGTGCTCAGCATTTTTGAAATGGTCTAATGACAGTGAAAGGTGGGACTATGGTCTTATTTGCACCATGCAGGTGGGAATACAGCCAAAACCTGTTTAGTTTGATCTCTGCAGGAACATGTCTGGTGTTGGAGGGGAGCACACTTTCAGGCACAGCACTGGAGCATTCAGGAGTCCAGAGTCATGGCTGGACTCCTTATTGAAAATCATGATGAAAGACTGCTGCAGGGCCAGTACCAGGTCTCACAATACAAAATAGAGGCATGGGACCATCTCACATGTGACTTCACCAGTGCTACTGGCATCCTCTGGACTGGTGAGCAGGTACGGCTCCACTATGCTGACCTAAAGTGGAAAATGGTGGGGCTCTTGGCCCAGTGGATCCAAGATGTATGGGCACAGAATGCTCCAGTAGTGAGTAAGTATCACTATCAAGTAGTTTGTAGCACATACTAGCCTGAGAATGTGATAGACAGGTATGCATAATGTTTGTTCCTCTCCCCTACAGCTGCAGCAGAGATGGCTATGAACATATAAGCCTATGGTGACAGACTGCTGAGGTTGTGCCAATAGACTGGTGAGCGCAACTCTATTTTGCAGTATATTGATCAAATAACTAAGAAGGAGTATATAGCTTACTGCTAGTCGGTATACTGTTACTATGTGAACTGAATAAATTAAAAAGTTTGACTGACTAATATTGATGTGCAATAAAAATCCTGACAAAAAACTGTTGTGTTTATTCTGGTATGTTGTTGTAGACATACTAGACTGTATAGAGGTTCTTCACAGCAAATGTGGCTGTGACAGCATACATTGACTGAGTTTCTTCTGTGAACCAGCTGTAAGAAAAACTGTAGATAGTGGAGCTGTAAAACAAGATATAACTGAAATGTGAAATATATACTGCACTAAGCTCTGAACCCTGAATAGTAATATGGAAAATTTCAAAGTGTATTCTTTCCTGTACTGCCTTGTGTTAACCTTTGCTTTCCAGGTTGTAGTAATCCAAAGGAGTAATGAACAGTACAATAACTATCTGTCATACATGCATCACAGGCTTACAAGTTCAAACTGTCTAACCAAGAGACTATTAGGCAGAAACCAGTGAATCAAAATACAGCAGTTCCCCAATAGCTCAGTCTGATGAGAAATAGCTTAGTTGTTAGTTTTTCACACCCAGACACAGTTCGAATCCAAGGAGTATTACTAACATGTGTGCATATCTACACACAAGGAATCAAGAATAAAAGTAAAAACAGTCAGGTAGAGTTAAAATATATTTTCTCCACAGGTTGTACAGGTAAAAAAATATTGGTAGTAGCTGTATGAGGGGTATACTAATAAACTGAATACAACTGTTCAACTGTCCCACCACATCCCTGCAAATGACAGCAGGATAGGTACATACAACATGTACTCTTCCCGATACATGTCTCTCAAGTGTCACGCTGTCATGGCTACTGGTCAATGCTGCCAAAAACCCTGGACACAGATAGGAAACCAGTTGATGTATGCCAATATCACAGTCACATAACAGCACTCAGGGTACCCCTCCTGTGCCAGATATGTAATCCTGGCATGTACTGAGCTATACACTCTAGGGACCTAAACCTTGTCACCACAATAAACAGAACATGCTGGAGGAATAGATTCCTGTCCCAGAGACTTTCCATACTCTGGAATAAACTACCTATCTATATCAAACAAAGCTCCACATTAGCACTCTTCAAGAAAAATCTTGATGATTGGATGGGAAATAGGAAATTCACCTCCGTGACTCTGCTCGACAGTGGCACAGGAAAATAATTTTCTTGGGTGGCAAAAGCCAGGGTACCTTTTTGGCTGGGCTTGTATAGGCCCCAGGGCCAATAGCCTAGTACCTACCTATGAACCTATGTACGAGTCCCATCTAGGCATGTACCCAGAGCTGTCACAGTTTGCTCCATACCATTTCAGGCTGACAGTTTAATAGGTATGTTTGTGCTACAGAAACTATGGGCCAGAGGCAGGTGTAAAATGAGGGTATACCAATAGAGTATTGAGCAGTACTGTTGTGGAAAATAGATGCATAAACAGTTGTTAATGAACTTTTTGTCTCTCCCTCCACCCCTCATCTGGATCAATACTATTCATATACTATGGGTATGTTTTACTACAAACCAAATTTTGGGACTTGTGTTCTATTTGATTGGTTGAATGTTAACATAACTTGTTTAAATACCATTGTTGGTTGTCTGTTGCCTTCAATGTTCCTGGATATTGTTATGATGCATACTGTTGTTCCATTTAGGCATTTGTTCATTTTGCTATGCAACTGTTTCAAATCTGTTTTATGGGGTTAATTGAAATACCCATGCATGCTGTTATAACTAATCTGGAAAAGTGTTGTTCATGACTAACCAACATAGTCTTTGAAACCTCAACACAGTAGCACATTTGGGAAGATATGTCCTACCTCATCTGGCTGTGACACTGGGCCCCAGTAAGTCTGGGTCCCAACCCAGGCCTTCCTCATCCACTGGTCCTGCACCACCTTTAGGTGGAGCCATCTCAGGAGACAGGGCCTGACCCCCCTGGGAGTGGGCAGGGACAGGAGCCTGCCACCCACAGTCAGGTCCGGGGTTTGGTGCACAGCTCCATCCAATCAGAGTTGGGTGGGCAGCTGCACCAGATTGAGGGCTGCAAAGTGCACCTCAAGGGGCAGGCCGCCCCTCCTGTCCAGACCCCAGCACAGCCACCTACGGGGCCGTGAAGGAGCATAAGTGACTGCCCATGGGTGGGGACCTCAGTCCCACTGTCTCATTTCGGGGCTCATGGGCTTTAAACTCCAAACCACCCTCCCCGTCAAAAGTGTTTACCCCCCTCATGTGTCATATACCACCCCTGTCTACCATCTTGTCTGTCTTGTCTGTCTGCAAATGCAACCTGTCCCACCCAACCTACCTCCCCAAACATACATACACCCCTTCCCTAACATCTCACTCTCACCTTAAAAAAGGGACGGAATCCATCCCACAAAAAAAATGCCCCATACATAGCTCTACATTTCACCCACATGTACAGTGAAACTAATCAATCAACCCACTCTGAAAATGTCTGTCAACAACACCCCTCCCTGTGGGATGTTAGGCTGCAAATTACAAATTCTATATATGTAAAACAAAGCTGTTGCTGCCAAAGAAATGTAGAGCTGTGGTCCTTTTCTACATCCATATTGCACATCCCTTGCTGCTTTTCATAATGTTTTATCCTCTGCTTGCCCCCATTTCACCACTTTTCTATCACCCTTTTTCGTTTTCTTTAAAGAAAATTAGCATGGGTGTAAGCGGAAGTAAGGTGTGCTAAGTGAAGCTAAGAGGGTTTATTTAACCATCTCTTAGCAAGTCATGGCACCTCACAAAACCATGCAAACCCACTTACAACTGCTTAAAAGTGCATTAAACACTCTGCCTTCATCAGCCCTTGTTTTTCCCAGCAACAAAATAAGCAGCCCTAACAAGTCTCGAATCCAGGACGCTGTGCACTACAATTACATCAACATACCACTACACCATTTGAGCTGTGGGAATCCACAATGCTTTTACAAACATATCATTTATTCTTGTCATTTAACCTTAATGAAAATATTAAGTACCTCCTTGTCTGGAATCCAGGACTCAGTGCATAACAATCACAGCAACATACCACTACACCATCCAAGCTGCAGAGATCTGTAATGTTTTTGCAAACATATCATGCACAACAGTCATTCAACATAAGGGGAATTTTATATATATATATATATATATATATATATATATATATATATAGGTTCTTATTGGAACATTGAATTTTCAATTGTTTGAATAACTAAAGGTCGACCTTTAATGATTGAACAATTGAAAATTCGAAATTTCAAAATGAACATAAAAAAAAAGAAAAAGTAAAGGGTGTAGGCATGGAGGCAAGCCCCCTGTGTCTCCCACACTCCCTGTTACTTAAATATACCAACTCCAAGATCATGCTACAGTGTAGGAAAGGGAAAACTTCCCTTTCCGCATCGTAGTGCATTCAAGTACGATGTCGGAGTTGGTATATTTAAGTAGTCGGGTGTATTGAGGGTGCAGGGGATCTTGCCCCACTGCTTTAACCCATCAGGGTACGTTGTCTTTGTTTTTTTTGTTTGTTTTATTTTTAATTTAGAAGTTAATGAACTTCGATCATATGGTGTTGACCATGTGGTATTCGAAGTTCCGTAACTTCAATTTTCTAATACGTAACCAACAGCATATATATATATATATATATATATATATATATATATATATATATATATTCATACTTACATATACATACAGATAGCGAACCTCTTACTTCAACACATCTGCAAAAAGCCCGGAAAACTGGGGAGATAAATAGCAAACAATAGTGACATCTGCGAAATTTGGCTGTCATGTGCGTAGAAGTCTGCTAGAGTGGCATGGTTTGCTTTAACATGCAATGCCAGATAGATTCCAGGTCTGAAATGTCATTATTTACATATGTCAATGCTCACATCATCCCAGTGATTTCTCAGAAATCCACAACTGTTGTGGCCAACAGGCAAAACATATGAGCCACACATCAGGACAGTTTCTAGACAGCTGGACAGTTGAGAGGTATGACCGCAGTCAAGTAACAGAATGGAAAAACCCATGACAGCTGCCAACAATGTCACCCAGCACCTTCTGAACCACAGTAAGACAAATACAACACTAACCCAAATCAGCTCTGGGCAATTACCTATGTATATCCAAATACATCATGCACTACAGGGAAGGAACTGTAGGGAAAAGCAGATAGTGGTGCATAAATGTCCACCCACAACCATTTGCACCACAGTCACAGCAACATATCAGTACCCCAAATGAACTCTATAGTAGAATGACTGTTTACAAACATATCTTGATTCCCAGTCACACAATACACTGACAGATACTGGCCCAACTCACAGTGTACTGCAAATCCTAAGGTATTAAAGGACCTTTCTCAATCTGTCCCTACAAACATATACACGTGATAGACCAGCAGCAGCCATAGCAGTATGCACAGTCAGAAAGAAAAAGCATCTGTAACACTTACATCTGCTACTCTCCCTACACAGCCAAAAAAATCTACACACAGCACTGCTACACAGTCTTTGGTAGTCACTTCACAATGGCCAGACATACATAACTCTCATATGTACAGATTTCTACAGAATGTCCATTGTGTGAGACCATATTCATGGCCACTGCTGCATACCACTCTCAGGAGTCTGCTAAGTCAATGGGATGATACCTTGAAAGCAGTCAGTAAATAATGATATCTTATACCTCTGATCCTCTTACTGGAAGACATCTGAACAAAGCATGAAATACATGGGGGACAGGGGGCTGGAAAGAGGGACATATCTCACATAATGGTGTTACAAACTGAAACAGCTGACAGTGTCACAGGCTTTGTTGTAACATAACATCCCTGAGGGATATGATGTCTGAAACACCAATGGATGTCAACAGTTACTGACTACAATCCTCACATTATCCTACTGCTTCCACAAAAACAGACATTGTCTGAGGAACAAACCAAATATAACAGGCGAACCCCCGGGCAGTCTGTGGACATCAGGACAGTTGAGAGGTATGTCAGAGACATATCACTCTCAGATGTCAAGTCACATAAGAAATGCATGTCCAGATGAACCCTGTTAAACAAGCAACCCACAATGTGTATAACAGCACTACTGACTTACAATCTGTACCCAATTCTGGAGTTTTGTTCCCCATTTTGCTGGGCTGTCTCCACATGTCCTCTCCTGAGAGGTATTCCCACCTACTATCTGTGAAGTTGTAGCCCCCACATCTCCATACTGCCCTCCACATAGGCAAGGGAAAGGGGCAAGGCCAAAATGAAGGTCATCATTAAAGCACTGTGCTGCTATGGCATCGACAAATGGAAAGATAACACAGCTGCTCTGGATGCAAGTAACAAGTGGGAGACACTGATTGGTGCACAGGCCATCAACTGCTCATGAGCAATACCTACAAAAGGCAAGATGTTGCCTATGCAACACAGGTCTCAACCCAGCTACACAAAGCCAGACTGTGATTACACAAACCTAACCAATTGCATTGTTGTGAGGTAACTTCTGAGCACTACAACAGGAATGTCAGTCATGTAAGCATGTAATGGAAAGCAGAATGGGGGGTGTAATGATGTCAAATGGGACATTAAACACTAAGCTGCTTCAAGACCTGAAGGACTCACATGCTGCTGTCTAGCACCTATGGCCATTTCTGTTTGCACTACCTGCACTGACATGAAGTACATATCTGGCCCCTGACTCACCCCAGCAAAGGTCAGCTCATGTAATACTATTAATGGAGTCTCTATTGGCCAATACTGAGTGTGTCACTGGTAGGCCAGCTACCTGGAATGTTGTAATTAGTCATGTGTCTTGTGTGAATGCTACTTTGATACATATGCTTGTCTTACAAATGCAATATATGTACATATGGTATGTGCATACTACATGAAAGGTGCAGATGTGTGTGTTGAACTGTATGTGATATACTGAGCCCATACCTGCCAACCATCCAAAGTGTTGCAGACTGACCACATGTCTGCCTCTTATTTATAGTCAATGCCGCAGACAGTTGTGTATTGCCCAGCACATCACTGGCAACCTATTAAAGATTGCAGTCATAAGAAATTAGAATACATTTCATTGTCAGATGTCATTTCCAGCAGGGTACACCCGTAAATGTGACACAGTCTTTGCTGGCAAATGTGTGTTTTAATGAACACCCAATCACAATATTTTGTTAGCACTTTCGTTTACTTCTCATAGGTAAACTTCATCAGACAAATTCAAATTAAAAATACTTCACTTATATACACTTTCAACAATGACATCACCAAATCACTTAAAGAATTTAAAGATACAATACATTTTAAAGTAATAATTCTTCACTTAACAGGAATGTTCTAATACACCTAAGAATAAATATATATATATATATGTGTATATATAAAAATAAAATATGCATATATATATATGTATATAAAAAATCTCACATACAAAACTGTATAATATCTATTTATTTCAAAAAATGGGCAAATGTAAACCCATTATCTCATAAAAGCTTTCATTTTTAGAATACTGCCTATAGAAATAGAATCATTTAAACCTGGATGGACCATGGCATTCAATTTTAACTGCCATAAAAGTTCTTTTTCTTCTAATTTAAGTGAAGTAGGTCCACCCCTCTTATTTTCACATACACTATCAATAATCATGAACTCAAATTTATGGCTTGGATTATAATGTATGTGTTTTGCTAAGGCATTATTCAAATTAGCCTTCCCAACTGCATAAAGATGTTCATAAATTCGTTTTTTCAGGGGTCGATCTGTTTTTCCATCATAAAAAGTGTTGCCAATTTTACAAACACTAATGTATACGACCCCTTTAGAATTACAATTAAATTTACCCAGTATATCATATTTATTGCCTAGAATATGTATAGCCTTGCCTATTTTAATATATTTACACCATTTACAGCATTCACATTTATACATGCCACTATAGGGTGAAAATTCATGTAATGTTTGGTTCTCTAAAAGACATTTGATATTCATACCTCTCCTAAAAGTAAATCTGGGGCATTCACCAACAATTCTCTGGATGGTCTCATCCTCAATTAGGAAGCCCCAATTTTTGTATAGAATAAATCTAATGATAGAGGAATCTAGGGTATATGTGGTAATAAAATTCAATCCATCATTATTACTCAATCTATCATTATTAGATTCTACCCCACTAGGCAAGGCTATACATATTCTAGGCAATAAATATGATATACTGGGTAAATTTAATTGTAATTCTAAAGGCAGGTGGGAATCTCATGTACCTGGTCCTAACCAACATGAGTCGACACTATAGCACTCCTACAATGCCATCCCCCTTTGTAATATCTGTCCACATAACCATCACTGCTCAGGTCACCATCTCCCCTGTCCCCCACTCTCCCGCCTTTACAGTGTCAGACAGAATGAACTGTACACAAATGACTATAAATCCCCTCAGAGCAGGTATAGGTAGCTGTACAGCCAACATCCCATTCGTTGGTAATAGCACCAATGTCCAGGCCCACACCACAATACTATGTGGGCACCCACATAGTTGTTTGGACTCAGCAGTACCTGACAGGGCAACATCATCTCCCCTCAAGATAGGGTAAATGCCTGTGGTGGACAGCAGCAGTACACAAATACCATAATACGTAGAAATAAATACTGGACGGGCTGAGAATGAACAGGTGCCTCACTGGAATGAATGTCACCTTGTCTGTACAAGAAAATAAGGGCACAGGTGATGTACCCGAAAGCTGTCTTTGAGTGCAAATTGGATACACCCACCAAGGCAGATAATTAGGCCTTCCACACATGTGTCTGCAATTCCAGAAACAACACACAAATCTGCTCTGTAGTGGTGGTCAATAACACCACATGCACATATGGCATAGATATAGCAACCGTCTGCAGACAGGTGAAGCATAAACACCACCCCCTGTCCCCCCAGTGGTACACATGTGCATGTGCGGTACCTGCCCCCCCTCCCCTCATCATCAGGAAGCAGGTCTGTAATGCCCTCTCAAAGGCAACACACAGAGGTCTCCATAGGCTTAAAGTCCAATACAGTTTTAAGGTGAACAACGGAGTTCCTCAGGGACCTTCTAATACAGATTCTTTTTCAACTAAAATGGACAAAATCTCCAAATTAATGTTACAATATAGAGTGTTATGTATTGAAAACGCTTATCTTGCAGAATGTATCCATAGGAAAATTGTCCCTAAGGGACTAAGGATACATAAATATCCCAATAATGTACAAATGGGCTCTGACTTCCATAAGGAATTACTGGAAGTTTTTAATAACTGTGGCTTGGAAATTTTAAAGTTAATTATTAAGGAAAATGTTAGAGTACAGGAGACAATTCAGAAAGAAATAGATGAACTTGATAAGTTTATCAAGGATGATTTAATTTTAGTATAAAGGAAGAAAAAGACAAGTACTACAAAGTCAGGACTGACATTGACATGAAATGTAAGGATTTAATAGACAGGAAAATGACTAAATTGAAGAGGGACATGCAGGAATATGACAACAGTACTAATTATCCTAAGCCACCCTATGCTAATAAAAGGTTTTATGGAAATAACAAAAGGGAGAAGGTTCATAACCCTATTGAACAGGAGTTTGAAGGGTGGGATAACTATGAATATAATCAAGATTTCCCGCCATTAGTTAGGGATGACAGTTCTTTTCACAGACAGGAAAACTGGAAAAGAAATTTTCGAGGAGGGGAGAAGAGGGAGGGGGAGATATTAGGTATATATACCCCCGACCCTAATGAAGTAACACCTACCCAAGAGATAGTGGTTGAAGGTATTAACAACAAGTATGGTGGGTTTTCCATTTACAACTTCAGTAATATTTCCTTAACTAAGGATCATTTCAGCCTATTGGCAAAGGGGCTTAAATATATTCCCTATACTAAAGGGGATTTAACTAAAACTTTGTTAGACATTAAACTGTTCCTTAGAAAAATTAATTTGGAAATATTATTTTCTAAGAATGATATAAACAGAACAAATCAAAATAATCAAGGATTAATACGCAAGTCCACTTACAATCCCCCTTTGCACTCACAATTAAAACATTTCGAAATGACTTTAGAAAAAGAAATTAGAGAAATGACAAGTAAGATTAAATATCAAACTAATTTGAGTAAGGAAGAAAAGACTGTTTTGGATGAATTAAAGTCTAACTATGGAGTGAGAGTTATGAAACCTGATAAGGGTGGGGGGATAGTTATAATGGACTCAATATATTATGAAGGAAAAATGAATCAAATTTTAAGAGATGAAACTAAATATACCTGTGTTTCTAGGAATGAGATAAATCTGGCATATCACAAAATAGACATAGTATTACAGGATATGTTACAGGAGGGTTTGATTAATGGTAAAATATATGCGTATCTGAGAGTTGAGAAGCCAAAAATTCCTAGTATTTTGAATACCCAAGATCCACAAAAACGCTGAGGATCCACCGTTGAGGCCTATAGTATCTGCTGATGGCTCTAAAACGTTACTATTAGCAAAATATGTTGATACAAAAACTAAACATATTTGGCTTCAAAACAAGGCTATCCTCAGAGATTCTTGGGATTTGTTGAGAAAAATTAAAACGGAGTTATATTCAGATAATTTATTATTTGTTACTATTGATATAATTGATTTGTTCTCCTGTATACCTTATGATATGGGTATGAAAATGTTTGAGGACACTGTCTTTCAGGACAAATCTATGTCACATTGAAAGGTAGTAAGTACAGCACTCATGGATATAGTTCTAAAGAATAATTTTTAATATTTAATGGTGAACTATTTAAACAAACACAGGGAGTATCCATGGGAGCTGCTTGTGCTCTACCTTGCAAATATTATTCTAGCAAAATGGAAGAAACTTTGTTTTAAACTCTCAGTTTAATTCTTGCTGGTCCCTATATCATATATTTTTGGATGATATAGTTATTTTCTGGACAGATAGCAAGGAAAAATTTCAAGAATTTATGAGATACATAAGTAATTCTACCCATTTTCTTAAATTTACGTATAAACATTCATATGATGTTCTCCAATATTTGGATTTAGAAGTTTACAAAGTAAATAATGAACTAGAAACCAGGATATTTAGGAAAGATACATTTTGTAATTCGTTCCTTCACTATAATAGTGCTCATCCTACATATTGTAAAAGGAATATAGTGAAGGGACAATTTGTAAAATGATCTAGAATGACTAGCTTAGAGAATTACTTTGTTGCAGAATGTGAACTATTGGAACAAATGTTTTTGGATAGGGGGTACCCCTATGAATTTATTAAGAAAATTAGGTTAGAAGTTGTAAATGGCAGAGAAAATAGATTCAAACCCATTAAAGGGGTTATGATTAGTAATGAGCAGGAAGAAAAAGAAAAAGTAAATAATGATTTGGAAAACCCAGTTAAATATCAACGGGCATTGGTTCTGGAATACAATGCAACTAATTCCTTTATAAAAGGAACCTTTCAAAAGGAATGGGAAAGATTCCTTGCCCTTACCAACTTGGAAGATATACCGAAGTCATCACTAAAAGTGGTTTACAAAAATTCTAGCAGTATAAGAAATATATTAGAAAATAAAAACAACAATTGTGGTAACCAAAGGGAAGGTGGAAAGAAATTTGGCACATTTAAATGTGGTAGGTGCAACCAGTGTGGATATATTTCTAATAAAGAAGAAATTTTTTTAGAAAGTAGAAAAAGATGGATACAAAGTAAAGGCTACTATAATTGTGACACTAGGGGAATAGTATACCTAGCTATATGTCAAAAATGTGGTTCATTTTATGTAGGGAAAACAGAAAGAACCCTGAAAAGGAGAATATATGAACACATTTATGACATTTCTAAAGGAAAGGAAACAAACGCATTATTTAAACATTCCAAAACATGTGAAGGGTATAAATTCCACTTTTTAGTACTAGATCAAGTAAAACATGATATTAGGGGAGGTATATGGGAAGAGAAAATCGAATATAAAGAGTTATGGTGGCAGGTAACTCTGAAAGCAGGTAGATTTCCAGGGTTGAATGAGTATCTTTCCATATTACCACTGCTTAAAATAAGGGCTGCCAAATATTAAAGTAATAATTTTTCAAGACAGTAGATGGTACTGTTTTTCCCTCTACAATTCCTTTCTGTACCTCCTTAGGAAGTACAAGTAGTACAAAGATGGATTTTATATAGTGTTTATTTTTGTTTAAAACAAGTCATATGTAATATAAAATGTTATGGTTTTATAAATATTTATATATTTAATGGCTTTACTCATAAGTTGTTATTTTTGAGAAGGAATAAAATGAATTTAACATTTTACTTTTTAAATTTTATATTCAATGAGCTAATGAATATTTATGAGCCAACTACAATGCTGGTTTGACTGTTTGAAATGTAATTAAGGAGCATTATTGGATAATGAGTTTCTTAATTTGTATAAAAACTGTTGAGGAGGGAGTTTTATTCATTCATCTGATGAAGTCCTACTGTGGGAATGAAAACGCATGGATGTATTTTAAAGAAAAGCGTTAATGATTTGTGACAGGGCGTGGATGTTTTTTTGAAGGTGTTTGGAATAAATACTGAATTTTTAGTTCGTTTCGTCTTTGCTTCCAACCTACAGCTTTCGTTTTATTTATTGGTGACTTTTGGAAGCTTTCACTTCATTTTGTTATAAGTGAAGAATTATGTATTAGTACTTTAAAATGTATTGTATCTTTAAATTCTTTAAGTGATTTGGTGATGTCAATGTTGAAAGTGTATATAAGTGAAGTATTTTTAATTTGAATTTGTCTGATGAAGTTTACCTATGAGAAGTAAATGAAAGCGCTAACAAAATATTGTGATTGGGTGTTTATTTTTTCATTTTTGTGTTTACTTTGGTTTAAAGTTGGAGAGTTTTTTTGAAATGTGTGTTTTAGCTAGATTCATAAAGTGACACTATTTACTAGCCTTTGCTCACCAGTGATGTGTGCCTTTGTTCAGATGTCTTGCTCCTACAGGAGCTATGTGTCTTTCCATGGCACCCATGTTAATGTAAGCGTACTTTGTCCTGTAAGATGCTGACATTTGTGCAGTCACTGACACCTGCTGTCTAGTTGTGGAGAGCACACCAACCTTGCCAGGTCTCTCATCCCATCATACGTTTAGACCCCACATGGAGGCCTGTAAAGCCACAGGAGGTGGAGTGTTGAACCTTAGCGTACACATACACACCTCAAGGCTGGCCAAACAGTATGCCACACTGGTGACATCCTGAGTGCAGTTAACAGTTGAAAAAAAAAAAAACAACTCAAATCATAGGTAGCTACAGGTCTCCAAACATGACAATGGACACCCACCACACCTATTGAGACCTGTTGGAATCTGTCAGGATTCAGTCATCTACCCTGCTCCTGGATGACTTCAAATACCCAACCATAATGTGCCTGACCTATGCCACCGCAACATGAATGCACATAGATTCCTTGGCTTTGTCAATGGCAGTGCAGTGGATTAGCTGGTCAACATCCCTACGGCAGGTGGGAATCTCATGTACCTGGTCCTAACCAACATGAGTCGACACTATAGCACTCCTACAATGCCATCCCCCTTTGTAATATCTGTCCACATAACCATCACTGCTCAGGTCACCATCTCCCCTGTCCCCCACTCTCCCGCCTTTACAGTGTCAGACAGAATGACACAAATGACTATAAATCCCCTCAGAGCAGGTATAGGTAGCTGTACAGCCAACGTCCCATTTGTTGGTAATAGCACCAATGTCCAGGCCCACACCACAATACTATGTGGGCACCCACATAGCTGTTTGGATTCAGAAGTACCTGACAGGGCAACATCATCTCCCCTCACGATAGGGTAAATGCCTGTGGTGGACAGCAGCAGTACACAAATACCATAATAGATAGAAATAAATACTGGACGGGCTGAGAAGGAACAGGTGCCTCACTGGAAGGAATGTCACCTTGTCTGTACAAGAAAATAAGGGCACAGGTGATGTACCCGAAGGCTGTCTTTGAGTGCAAATTGGACACACCCACCAAGGCAGATAATTAGGCCTTCCACACATGTGTCTGCAATTCCAGAAACAACACACAAATCTGCTCTGTAGTGGTGGTCAATAACACCACATGCACATATGGCATAGATATAGCAACCGTCTGCAGACAGGTGAAGCATAAACACCACCCCCTGTCCCCCCAGTGGTACACATGTGCATGTGCGGTACCTGCCCCCCCTCCCCTCATCATCAGGAAGCAGGTCTGTAATGCCCTCTCAAAGGCAACACACAGAGGTCTCCATAGTCATGATACCATCCCTGGCTGCATCCCACATGAACACAGGCATGAGGTCTCAGAACCATTACGCACTATAGTCAGCCACAGCCTGAGCACCGTTGTCATCCCATTTGCACAGAGGACAGCCACTGCCAT